>NW_027599103.1:27500-31389 GCF_964194155.1 Cetorhinus maximus | reverse complement strand
AGTGAGAGAGTGCTGTGAGAGCGAGATTGACGGTGAGAGCGAGATTGACGGTGAGAGCGAGATTGATGGTGAGAGCGAGATTGACGGTGAGAGGGAGATTGATGGTGAGAGGGAGAGAGACTGACAGAGAGAGAGAGAGAGAGACAGAGTCAGAGAGAGAGACTGTGAGAGGGAGACTGTGAGAGAGAGAGAGAGAGAGAGACTGTGAGAGAGAGACAGACAGCGAGAGGGAGTGACTGTAAGAGAGAAAGTGACTTTGAGTGAGAGAGGGAGAGTGACTGTGAGAGAGAGAGAGATTGAGAGAGAGAGACAGAGAGAGTGACTGTGTGTGAGAGAGGGAGAGTGTCACTGTGAAGGAGTGAGCGAGGGAGTGACTGAGAGAGAGAGACTGTGAGAGAGAGAGTGACACAGAGAGAGAGACTATGAGAGAGAGACTGTGAGAGAGATACAGAGTTAGAGAGAGAGCGACAGAGAGAGAGTGACTGAGAGAGAGCAACTGAGAGAGAGCGACTGTGAGAGAGAGCGACTGTGAGAGAGAGCAACTGTGAGAGAGTGACTGTGAGAGAGAGCGACTGAGAGAAAGAGAGCAACTGAGAGAGAGAGAGCGACAGAGAGAGAGAGACTGAGAGAGAGACTGAGAGAGAGAGAGTCTGTGAGAGAGAGAGACTGAGAGTGACTGTGAGAGAGAGCGACTGTGAGAGAGAGTGACTGAGAGAGAGCGACTGTGAGAGAGATCGACTGTGTGAGAGAGAGCGACTGTGAGAGAGAAACTGTGAAGAGAGAGAATGTGAAGAGAGAGAGACTGTGAAGAGAGAGAGCTGCTGTGAGAGAGAGCTGCTGTGAGAGAGAGCTGCTGTGAGAGAGATCTGCTGTGAGAGAGATCTGCTGTGAGAGAGAGCTGCTGTGAGAGAGAGCTGCTGTGAGAGAGAGAGCTGCTGTGAGAGAGAGA
The DNA here is from genome assembly GCF_964194155.1 of Cetorhinus maximus. Taxonomy (NCBI): domain Eukaryota; kingdom Metazoa; phylum Chordata; class Chondrichthyes; order Lamniformes; family Cetorhinidae; genus Cetorhinus; species Cetorhinus maximus. Next base: position 30,440 of record NW_027599103.1, on the reverse strand, counting down.
GCTGCTGTGAGAGAGAGAGCTGCTGTGAGAGAGAGAGCTGCTGTGAGAGAGAGAGACTATGAGAGAGAGACTGTGAGAGAGAGACTGTGAGAGAGAGATTGACAGAGAGAGAGAGAGAGACTATGAGAGAGGGAGACAGAGTGAGAGAGACTGTGAGAGAGATACAGGGTGAGAGAGACTGTGAGAGAGAGAGCGACAGAGAGAGAGCGACAGAGAGAGAGCGACAGAGAGAGAGCGACAGAGAGAGAGCGACTGTGTGAGAGAGAGCAACTGTGTGAAAGAGAGCGACTGTGTGAGAGAGAGCGACTGTGAGAGAGAGAGCGAGAGAGAGTGACAGAGAGAGAGACTGTGAGAGAGTGTGACAGAGAGACAGAGAGAGAGAGAGACTGTGAGTGAGAGAGAGAGTGACAGAGAGAGAGACTGTGTGAGAGAGAGAGGAGACTGCAAGACAGACTGTGAGATAGGGGAGACAGAGAGAGACTGTGAGCGAGCGAGACTGTGAGTGAGCGAGACTGTGAGAAAGAGAGAGAAACAGACTCTGAGAGAGAGTTACTGTGAGAGTGAGTGAGAGAGAGAGAGAGACTGAGACACAGAGAGAGACTGAGACACAGAGAGTCACTGTGAGAGAGAGAGTGACTATGAGAGAGAGAGTGACTGTGTGTGAGAGAGTGACAGAGAGAGAGAGTGACTGTGAGAGTGAGAAAGACTGAGAGAGAGCGAGCGTCTGTGAGAGAGCGTCTGTGTGAGAGAGAGAGAGTCTGTGAGAGAGAGAGAGAGAATGAGAGAGAGAGAGTGACAGAGAGCAGAGTGAGAGAAGCTGTGAGAGAGAGTGACTGTGAGAGAGAGTGACTGTGAGAAAGAGAGGGTGACAGAGAGAGAGGGTGACAGAGAGAGAGGGTGACAGGGAGAGAGAGAGACTGTGAAGAGAGTGACAGATACTGAGTGAGACAGAGAGAGACAGAGAGAGAGAGAGACAGAGAGTGAGAGACAGAGAGAGAGGGAGACTGTGAGAGAGAGAGGGAGACTGTGAGAGAGAGAGACAGAGAGAGACTGTGCGAGAGGGAGAGAGACTGTGCGAGAGAGAGAGAGACTGTGCGAGAGAGAGAGAGACTGTGTGTGAGAGGGAGACTGTGTAAGAGAGAGAGAGACTGTGAGAGAGGGAGAGACTGTGAGAGAGAGAGACTGAGAGAGACTGAGAGAGAGAAGAGTCTGAGAGAGAGAGAGAGAGAGAGAGAGAGGGTGACAGAGAGAGAGGGTGTCAGAGAGAGAGAGAGACTGTGAAGAGAGTGACAAAGACTGAGAGAGACAGAGAGAGAGAGAGACACAGAGAGAGAGAGAGAGACAGAGAGAGAGAGAGACAGAGAGAGAGAGACAGAGAGACAGGGAGACTGTGAGAGAGAGAGAGACAGAGATAGACTGTGTAAGAGAGAGAGACTGTGAGAGAGAGAGACTGAGAGAGAGAGAGACTGTCTGAGAGAGAGAGAGAGAGAGGGTGACAGAGAGAGAGGTGTCAGAGAGAGAGAGAGACTGTGAAGAGAGTGACAAAGACTGAGAGAGACAGAGAGAGAGAGAGAGAGAGACAGAGAGAGAGAGAGAGACAGAGAGAGAGAGACAGAGAGACAGGGAGACTGTGAGAGAGAGAGAGACAGAGATAGACTGTGTAAGAGAGAGAGACTGTGAGAGAGAGAGACTGTGAGAGAGAGAGACTGTGAGAGAGGGAGAGACTGTGAAAGAGGGAGAGACTGTGAGAGAGGAAGAGACTGTGAGAGAGAGAGAGACTGAGAGAGAGAGAGACTGTGACAGAGAGAGACTGTGAGAGAGAGAGGGAGAGAGATTGTGAGAGAGAGAGAGTGAGAGAGATTGTGAGAGAGGGAGAGAGATTGTAAAAGAGAGAGACTGTGAGAGAGAGAGAGAGACAGAGATAGACTGTGTAAGAGAGAGAGACTGTGAGAGAGAGAGACTGTGAGAGAGAGAGACTGTGTGAGAGAGGGAGAGACTGTGAGAGAGGGAGAGACTGTGAGAGAGGAAGAGACTGTGAGAGAGAGAGAGACTGAAGAGAGAGAGAGACTGAGAGAGAGAGAGACTGTGACAGAGAGAGACTGTGAGAGAGAGAGGGAGAGAGATTGTGAGAGAGAGAGAGTGAGAGAGATTGTGAGAGAGGGAGAGAGATTGTAAAAGAGAGAGACTGTGAGAGAGAGAGACTGAGAGAGAGAGACTGTGAGAGAGAGAGTGAGACTGTGAGAGAGAGAGTGAGACTGTGAGAGCGAGAGTGAGACTGTGTGAGAGCGAGAGAGTGAGACTGTGAGAGAGAGAGTGAGACTGTGAGAGAGAGTGAGACTGAGAGAGAGAGAGAGTTAGCCTGTGAGAGAGAGAGTGAGACTGAGAGAGAGAGTGAGGCTGTGAGAGAGAGAGTGAGGCTGTGAGAGAGAGAGTGAGGCTGTGAGAGAGAGAGTGAGGCTGTGAGAGAGAGAGTGAGGCTGTGAGAGAGAGAGTGAGGCTGTGAGAGAGAGAGTGAGACTGTGAGAGAGAGAGTGAGACTGAGAGTAAGACTGTGAGACTGAGAGTGAGACTGTGAGAGAGAGAGAGTGAGACTGTGAGAGAGAGAGAGTGAGACTGTGAGAGAGAGAGAGTGAGACTGTGAGAGAGAGAGAGAGAGTGAGACTGTGAGAGAGACTGTGAGACCGTGAGAGAGAGAGAGAGAGAGAGAGAGTGAGACCGTGAGAGCGAGAGAGTGAGACTGTGTGAGAGCGAGAGAGTGAGACTGTGTGAGAGCGAGAGAGTGAGACTGTGAGAGAGAGAGTGAGACTGTGAGAGAGAGAGTGAGACTGTGAGAGAGAGCGTGTGACTGTGAGAGAGAGAGAGAGTTAGCCTGTGAGAGAGAGAGTGAGACTGAGAGAGAGAGTGAGGCTGTGAGAGAGAGAGTGAGACTGTGAGAGAGAG
>NW_027599103.1:17500-22500 GCF_964194155.1 Cetorhinus maximus | reverse complement strand
TGACAGAGACTGAGAGAGACAGAGAGAGAGAGACAGAGAGAGAGAGAGACAGAGAGAGAGAGAGACAGAGAGAGAGAGAGACGGAGACTGTGAGAGAGAGAGGGAGACTGTGAGAGAGAGAGGGACAGAGAGAGACTGTGTAAGAGAGAGAGACTGTGAGAGAGAGAGAGACTGTGTGAGAGAGGGATAGACTGTGTGAGAGAGGGAGAGACTGTGAGAGAGGGAGAGACTGTGAGAGAGGGAGAGACTGTGAGAGAGAGACTGAGAGAGAGACTGTGTGAGAGAGGGAGAGACTGTGAGAGAGAGAGAGAGACTATGAGAGAGAGAGAGACTGTGACAGAGAGAGACTGTGAGAGAGAGAGACTGAGAGAGAGAGGGAGAGAGATTGTGAGAGAGAGAGAGTGAGAGAGATTGTAAGAGAGAGTGTGAGACTGTGAGAGAGAGAGAGAGAGTGAGACCGTGAGAGCGAGAGAGTGAGACTGTGTGAGAGCGAGAGAGTGAGACTGTGAGAGAGAGAGTGAGACTGTGAGAGAGAGAGTGAGACTGTGAGAGAGAGCGTGTGACTGTGAGAGAGAGAGAGAGTGAGGCTGTGAGAGAGAGAGTGAGACTGAGAGAGAGAGTGAGGCTGTGAGAGAGAGAGTGAGACTGTGAGAGAGAGAGTGAAACTGAGAGAGAGTGAGACTGAGAGTAAGACTGTGAGACTGAGAGTGAGACTGAGAGAGAGAGAGTGAGACTGTGAGAGAGAGAGAGAGTGAGACTGTGTGAGAGAGAGAGAGTGAGACTGTGAGAGAGAGAGAGAGTGAGACTGTGAGAGAGAGTGTGAGACTGTGAGAGAGAGTGAGACTGTGAGAGAGAGAGTGAGACTGCGAGAGAGAGAGAGAGTGAGACTGCGAGAGAGAGAGAGAGTGAGACTGCGAGAGAGAGAGAGTGAGACTGCGAGAGAGAGAGAGTCAGACTGTGAGAGAGAGTGTGAGACTGTGAGAGAGAGAGAGTGAGACTGTGAGAGAGAGAGTGAGACTGCGAGAGAGAGAGAGTGAGACTGCGAGAGAGAGAGAGTGAGACTGCGAGAGAGAGAGAGAGTGAGACTGCGAGAGAGAGAGAGAGAGTGAGACTGCGAGAGAGAGAGAGAGTGAGACTGCGAGAGAGAGAGAGAGTCAGACTGTGAGAGAGAGTGTGAGACTGTGAGAGAGAGAGAGTGAGACTGTGAGAGAGAGAGTGAGACTGCGAGAGAGAGAGAGTGAGACTGCGAGAGAGAGAGAGTGAGACTGCGAGAGAGAGAGAGTGAGACTGCGAGAGAGAGAGAGTGAGACTGCGAGAGAGAGAAAGTGAGACTGCGAGAGAGAGAGAGTGAGACTGTGAGAGAGAGAGTGCGAGAGAGAGAGAGAGTGCGAGAGAGAGAGAGAGTGCGAGAGAGAGAGAGTGCGTGAGGGAGAGAGGGAGAGAGTGCGAGAGAGAGTGTGTGAGAGAGAGAGTATGAGAGAGAGAGTATGAGAGAGAGAGTGTGTGAGAGAGAGTGTGACAGAGAGCGTGAGAGAGAGAGGCAGTGACAGAGAGAGAGAGTGAAACAAAGAGAGAGAGAGCTGCTATGAAGAGAGAGCTGATGTGAGAGAGAGCTGCTGTGAGAGAGAGAGTTACTGTGAGAGTGAGTGAGAGAGAGAGAGACTGTGAGAGAGAGAGACTGAGACACAGAGAGAGAGAGACTGAGAGAGAGAGAGTTACTGTGTGTGAGAGAGTAACAGAGAGAGAGTGACTGATAGACAGAGAGACAGATTGACTGTGAGAGAGAGAGAGAGAGACAGTGAGAGTCTGTGAGAGAGAGAGAGATTGTGAGACTGAGAGAGATTGTGAGACTGTGTGAGAGAGCGAGACTGTGAGAGAGAGAGAGTGAGACTGTGAGAGAGAGAGACTGTGAGAGAGAGAGTGAGACTGTGAGAGAGAGAGTGAGACAGAGAGAGAATGAGACTGAGAGAGAGAGTGAGACTGTAAGACAGAGAGAGTGACTGAGTGAGAGAGAGAGTGACTCTGAGTGAGAGAGATAGTGACTGTGAGTGAGAGAGTGACTGTGAGAGAGAGAGTGACTGTGTGTGAGAGAGTGACAGAGAGAGAGGGTGACTGTGAGAGTGAGAAAGACTGAGAGAGAGAGCGTCTGTGAGAGAGCGTCTCTGTGAGAGAGAGTCTGTGAGAGAGAGAGAGAGAGAATGAGAGAGAGAGACTGACAGAGAGTGAGAGAAGCTGTGAGAGAGAGTGACTCTGAGAGAGAGAGGGTGACAGAGAGAGAGAGAGACTGTGAAGAGAGTGACAGAGACTGAGTGAGACAGAGAGAGAGACAGATAGAGACAGAGAGAGAGACAGAGTGAGAGAGAGAGACAGAGAGTGAGAGACAGAGAGAGAGAGACAGAGAGAGAAAGACTGAGAGAGAGGGAGTGAGAGAGGGAGACTGTGAGAAAGAGAGGGAGACTGTGAGAAAGAGAGGGAGACTGTGAGAAAGAGAGGGAGACTGTGAGAGAGACAGAGAGAGACTGTGAGAGAGAGAGAGAGAGACTGTGTGTGAGCGAGAGACTGTGTAAGAGAGAGAGACTGTGTAAGTGAGAGAGACTGTGAGAGAGAGAGACTGTGTGAGAGAGGGAGAGACTGTGAGAGAGAGAGACTGTGAGAGAGACTGAGAGAGAGAGAGACTGTGTGAGAGAGGGAGAGACTGTGAGAGAGAGAGAGAGAGACTGAGAGAGAGAGAGAGACTGTGAGAGAGGGAGAGACTGTGAGAGAGGGAGAGACTGTGAGAGAGGGAGAGACTGTGAGAGAGAGACTGAGAGAGAGACTGTGTGAGAGAGGGAGAGACTGTGAGAGAGAGAGAGACTGTGAGAGAGAGAGAGACTGTGAGAGAGAGAGAGACTGTGACAGAGAGAGAGACTGTGACAGAGAGAGACTGTGTGAGAGAGAGAGACTGAGAGAGAGAGGGAGAGAGATTGTGAGAGAGAGAGAGTGAGAGAGATTGTGAGACAGAGAGGGAGAGAGACTGTGAGAGAGAGAGAGACTGTGAGAGAGAGAGAGACTGTGAGAGAGAGAGACTGTGAGAGAGAGAGACTGTGAGAGAGAGAGAGAGTGTGAGAGAGAGTGAGAGAGAGAGAGTGTGAAAGAGCGAGGCTGTGAGAGAGCGAGACTGTGAGAGAGCGAGACTGAGAAAAAGAGATAAAGAAACAGACTCAGAGAGAGAGTGTGAGAGAGAGAGTGAGACCGTGTGAGAGAGAGAGAGAGTGAGACCGTGTGAGAGAGAGAGAGTGAGACCGTGGGAGAGAGAGAGTGCGACTGTGCGAGAGAGAGTGAGACTGTGAGAGCGAGAGAGTGAGACTGTGTGAGAGCGAGACTGTGAGAGAGAGAGTGAGACTGTGAGAGAGAGAGTGAGACTGTGAGAGAGAGAGTGAGACTGAGAGAGAGAGTGAGACTGTGAGAGAGAGCGTGTGACTGTGAGAGAGAGAGAGAGTTAGCCTGTGAGAGAGAGAGTGAGACTGAGAGAGAGAGTGAGGCTGTGAGAGAGAGAGTGAGACTGTGAGACTGAGAGTGAGACTGAGAGTAAGACTGTGAGACTGAGAGTGAGACTGTGAGAGAGAGAGTGAGACTGTGAGAGAGAGAGAGTGAGACTGTGAGAGAGAGAGTGAGACTGTGAGAGAGAGTGTGAGACTGTGAGAGAGAGTGAGACTGAGAGAGAGAGAGTGAGACTGCGAGAGAGAGAGAGTGAGACTGTGAGAGAGAGAGAGAGTGAGACTGTGAGAGAGAGAGAGTGAGACTGTGAGAGAGAGAGTGAGACTGCGAGAGAGAGAGAGAGAGTGAGACTGCGAGAGAGAGAGAGAGTGAGACTGCGAGAGAGAGTGAGACTGCGAGAGAGAGAGAGTGAGACTGCGAGAGAGAGAGAGTGAGACTGCGAGAGAGAGTGTGAGACTGAGAGAGAGAGAGTGAGACTGTGAGAGAGAGAGTGAGACTGCGAGAGAGAGAGAGTGAGACTGCGAGAGAGAGAGAGTGAGACTGCGAGAGAGAGAGAGTGAGACTGCGAGAGAGAGAAAGTGAGACTGCGAGAGAGAGAGAGTGAGACTTTGAGAGAGAGAGTGAGAGTGCGAGAGAGAGAGAGAGTGCGAGAGAGAGAGAGAGTGCGAGAGAGAGAGAGAGTGCGAGAGAGAGAGAGAGTGCGAGAGAGAGAGAGTGCGAGAGAGAGAGAGTGCGTGAGGGAGAGAGTGCGAGAGGGAGAGAGTGCGAGAGAGAGTGTGTGAGAGAGAGAGTATGAGAGAGAGAGTGTGTGAGAGAGAGTGTGACAGAGAGCGTGAGAGAGAGAGGCAGTGACAGAGAGAGAGAGTGAAACAAAGAGAGAGAGAGCTGCTATGAAGAGAGAGCTGATGTGAGAGAGCTGCTGTGAGAGAGAGAGTTACTGTGAGAGTGAGTGAGAGAGAGAGAGACTGTGAGAGAGAGAGACTGAGACACAGAGAGAGAGAGACTGAGAGAGAGAGAGTTACTGTGTGTGAGAGAGTAACAGAGAGAGTGACTGATAGACAGAGAGACAGATTGACTGTGAGAGAGAGAGAGACAGTGAGAGTCTGTGAGAGAGAGAGAGATTGTGAGACTGAGAGAGAGAGATTGTGAGACTGTGTGAGAGAGCGAGACTGTGAGAGAGAGAGAGTGAGACTGTGAGAGAGAGAGAGAGTGAGACTGTGAGAGAGAGAGTGAGACTGAGAGAGAGAATGAGACTGAGAGAGAGAATGAGACTGAGAGAGAGAGTGAGACTGAGAGAGAGAGTGAGACTGTGAGACAGAGAGTGAGACTGTGAGAGAGAGAGACTGTGAGAGAGAGAGAGAGACTGTGAGAGAGAGACTGTTGAGAGAGAGACTGTTGAGAGAGAGACTGTGAGAGAGAGACTGTGAGAGAGAGACTGTGAGAGAGAGACTGTGAGAGAGAGACTGAGAGAGAGTGACTGTGAGAGAGAGACTGTGTGACAGAGAGAGTGACTGAGTGAGAGA
>NW_027599103.1:0-15000 GCF_964194155.1 Cetorhinus maximus | reverse complement strand
GAGACAGTGAGAGTCTGTGAGAGAGAGAGAGATTGTGAGACTGAGAGAGAGAGATTGTGAGACTGTGTGAGAGAGCGAGACTGTGAGAGAGAGAGAGTGAGACTGTGAGAGAGAGAGTGAGACTGTGAGAGAGAGAGTGAGACTGAGAGAGAATGAGACTGAGAGAGAGAGTGAGACTGTGAGAGAGAGTGAGACTGTGAGAGAGAGAGAGTGAGACTGTGAGAGAGACTGTGAGAGAGAGAGAGACTGTGAGAGAGAGAGAGAGACTGTGAGAGAGAGACTGTGAGAGAGAGACTGTGAGAGAGAGACTGTGAGAGAGTGACTGTGAGAGAGAGACTGTGTGACAGAGAGAGTGACTGAGTGAGAGAGAGTGACTCTGAGTGAGAGAGATAGTGACTGTGAGTGAGAGAGTGACTGTGAGAGAGAGAGTGACTGTGAGTGAGAGAGAGTGACTGAGTGAGAGAGAGAGAGAGAGAGACACAGAGAGAGTGTCTGTGAGAGAGAGAGTGCTGTGAGAGCGAGATTGACGGTGAGAGCGAGATTGACGGTGAGAGCGAGATTGACGGTGAGAGGGAGATTGACGGTGAGAGAGAGAGAGACTGACAGAGAGAGAGAGAGAGAGACAGAGTCAGAGAGAGAGACTGTGAGAGGGAGACTGTGAGAGAGAGAGAGAGAGACTGTGAGAGAGAGACAGACAGCGAGAGGGAGTGACTGTAAGAGAGAAAGTGACTTTGAGTGAGAGAGGGAGAGTGACTGTGAGAGAGAGAGAGATTGAGAGAGAGAGACAGAGAGAGTGACCGTGTGTGAGAGAGGGAGAGTGTCACTGTGAAGGAGTGAGCGAGGGAGTGACAGAGAGAGAGACTGTGAGAGAGAGAGTGACACAGAGAGAGAGACTATGAGAGAGAGACAGAGTAAGAGAGACTGTGAGAGAGATACAGAGTTAGAGAGACTGTGAGAGAGAGAGCGACAGAGAGAGAGTGACTGAGAGAGAGCAACTGAGAGAGAGCGACTGTGAGAGAGAGCGACTGAGACAGAGAGCGACTGTGAGAGAGAGCGACTGAGAGAAAGAGAGCAACTGAGAGAGAGAGAGCGACAGAGAGAGAGAGCGACGGAGAGAGAGAGACTGAGAGAGAGAGAGTCTGTGAGAGAGAGAGACTGAGAGAGAGTGACCGTGAGAGAGAGCGACTTTGGGAGAGCGAGAGACTGTGAGAGAGAGTGACTGTGAGAGAGCGACTGTGAGAGAGATCGACTGTGTGAGAGAGAGCGACTGTGAGAGAGAGACTGTGAAGAGAGAGAATGTGAAGAGAGAGAGACTGTGAAGAGAGAGAGCTGCTGTGAGAGAGAGCTGCTGTGAGAGAGAGCTGCAGTGAGAGAGATCTGCTGTGAGAGAGATCTGCTGTGAGAGAGATCTGCTGTGAGAGAGAGCTGCTGTGAGAGAGAGCTGCTGTGAGAGAGAGCTGCTGTGAGAGAGAGCTGCTGTGAGAGAGAGCTGCTGTGAGAGAGAGAGACTGTGAGAGAGAGACTGTGAGAGAGAGATTGACAGAGAGAGAGAGAGACTATGAGAGAGGGAGACGGAGTGAGAGAGACTGTGAGAGAGATACAGGGTGAGAGAGACTGTGAGAGAGAGCGACAGAGAGAGAGCGACAGAGAGAGAGCGACTGTGTGAAAGAGAGCGACTGTGTGAGAGAGAGTGACTGTGAGAGAGAGAGCGAGAGAGAGTGACAGAGAGAGAGAGAGACTGTGAGAGAGTGTGACAGAGAGACAGAGAGAGAGAGAGAGAGAGAGACTGTGAGTGAGAGAGAGAGTGACAGAGAGAGAGACTGTATGAGAGAGAGAGGAGACTGCGAGACAGACTGTGAGATAGGGGAGACAGAGAGAGACTGTGAGCGAGCGAGACTGTGAGCGAGCGAGACTGTGAGCGAGCGAGACTGTGAGAAAGAGAGAGAAACAGACTCTGAGAGAGAGTTACTGTGAGAGTGAGTGAGAGAGAGAGAGAGACTGAGACACAGAGAGAGACTGAGACACAGAGAGTCACTGTGAGAGAGAGTGACTGTGAGAGAGAGTGACTGTGTGTGAGAGAGTGACAGAGAGAGAGAGTGACTGTGAGAGTGAGAAAGACTGAGAGAGAGAGAGCGTCTGTGAGAGAGCGTCTGTGTGAGAGAGAGAGAGTCTGTGAGAGAGAGAGAGAGAATGAGAGAGAGTGACAGAGAGCGAGAGTGATAGAAGCTGTGAGAGAGAGTGACTGTGAGAGAGAGAGTGACAGAGAGTGACAGAGAGAGAGAGAGACTGTGAGAGAGTGTGACAGAGAGACAGAGAGAGAGAGAGAGAGAGAGACTGTGAGTGAGAGAGAGAGTGACAGAGAGAGAGACTGTGTGAGAGAGAGAGGAGACAGAGACAGACTGTGAGATAGGGGAGACAGAGAGAGACTGTGAGCGAGCGAGACTGTGAGCGAGCGAGACTGTGAGAAAGAGAGAGAAACAGACTCTGAGAGAGAGTTACTGTGAGAGTGAGTGAGAGAGAGAGAGAGAGACTGAGACACAGAGAGAGACTGAGACACAGAGAGTCACTGAGAGAGAGAGTGACTGTGAGAGAGAGAGTGACTGTGTGTGAGAGAGTGACAGAGAGAGAGAGTGACTGTGAGAGTGAGAAAGACTGAGAGAGAGAGAGCGTCTGTGAGAGAGCGTCTGTGTGAGAGAGAGAGAGTCTGTGAGAGAGAGAATGAGAGAGAGAGAGTGACAGAGAGCGAGAGTGAGAGAAGCTGTGAGAGAGAGTGACTGTGAGAGAGAGTGACTGTGAGATAGAGAGGGTGACAGAGAGAGAGGGTGACAGAGAGAGAGGGTGACAGAGGGAGAGAGAGACTGTGAAGAGAGTGACAGAGACTGAGTGAGCAGAGAGAGAGAGACAGACAGTGAGAGACAGGGAGAGAGGGAGACTGTGAGAGAGAGAGAGGGACTGTGTGTGAGAGAGAGACTGTGTAAGAGAGAGAGATTGTGTAAGAGAGAGAGACTGTGTAAGAGAGAGAGACTGTGAGAGAGAGAGACTGAGAGAGACAGAGAGAGAGAGACTGTGTGAGAGAGGGAGAGACTGTGAGAGAGAGAGAGTGACAGAGAGAGAGGGTGTCAGAGAGAGAGAGAGAGACTGTGAAGAGAGTGACAGAGACTGAGAGAGACAGAGAGAGAGAGAGACAGAGAGAGAGAGACAGAGAGAGAGAGAGGCAGAGAGAGACTGTGTAAGAGAGAGAGACTGTGAGAGAGAGAGACTGTGAGAGAGAGAGACTGTGGGAGAGCGGGAGAGACTGTGAGAGAGGGAGAGACTGAGAGAGAGACTGTGTGAGAGAGGAAGAGACTGTGAGAGAGAGAGAGACTGAGAGAGAGAGAGACTGAGAGAGAGAGAGACTGTGACAGAGAGAGACTGTGAGAGAGAGAGACTGAGAGAGAGAGGGAGAGAGATTGTGAGAGAGAGAGGGAGAGAGATTGTAAAAGAGAGAGACTGTGAGAGAGAGAGAGACTGAGAGAGAGAGACTGTGAGAGAGAGAGAGACTGTGAGAGAGAGAGAGACAGAGAGAGAGTGTGAAAGAGAGCGAGGCTGTGAGAGAGCGAGACTGAGAAAAAGAGATAAAGAAACAGACTCAGAGAGAGAGTGTGAGAGAGAGAGTGAGACCGTGTGAGAGAGAGAGAGTGAGACTGTGCGAGAGAGAGTGAGACTGTGAGAGCGAGAGAGTGAGACTGTGTGAGAGCGAGAGAGTGAGACTGTGAGAGAGAGAGTGAGACTGTGAGAGAGAGAGTGAGACTGTGAGAGAGAGAGTGAGACTGTGAGAGAGTGAGACTGTGAGAGAGCGTGTGACTGTGAGAGAGAGAGAGAGAGAGTTAGCCTGTGAGAGAGAGAGTGAGACTGAGAGAGAGAGTGAGACTGAGAGAGAGAGTGAGGCTGTGAGAGAGACAGAGTGAGACTGTGAGAGAGAGAGAGTGAGACTGTGAGAGAGAGAGTGAGACTGCGAGAGAGAGAGAGAGTGAGACTGCGAGAGAGAGAGAGTGAGACTGCGAGAGAGAGAGAGTGCGAGAGAGAGAGAGTGCGAGAGAGAGAGAGTGCGAGAGAGAGAGAGTGCGAGAGAGAGAGAGTGCGAGAGAGAGAGAGTGCGAGAGAGAGAGAGTGCGAGAGAGAGAGTGTGAGAGAGAGTGTGACAGAGTGTGACAGAGAGCGTGAGAGAGAGGCAGTGACAGAGAGAGATTGAAACAAAGAGAGAGAGAGCTGCTATGAAGAGAGAGCTGATGTGAGAGAGAGCTGCTGTAAGAGAGAGCTGCTGTGAGAGAGAGACTGTGAGAGAGAGAGAGACTGAGACACAGAGAGAGAGTTACTGTGTGTGAGAGAGTAACAGAGAGAGAGTGACTGATAGACAGAGAGACAGATTGAGTGTGAAAGAGAGAGAGAGAGACAGTGAGAGTCTGAGAGAGAGAGAGATTGTGAGACTGAGAGAGAGAGATTGTGAGACTGTGTGAGAGAGCGAGACTGTGAGAGAGAGAGAGTGAGACTGTGAGAGAGAGAGTGAGACTATGAGAGAGAGTGAGACTGTGCGAGAGAGAGTGAGACTGTGAGAGAGAGAGTAAGACTGTGTGAGAGGGAGTGAGACTGAGAGAGAGAGTGAGACTGTGAGAGAGAGAGTGAGACTGTGAGAGAGAGTGAGACTGAGAGAGAGAGAGAGTGAGACTGTGGGGGAGAGAGAGAGAGAGTGAGACTGTGAGAGAGAGAGAAAAGAGTGAAACTGTGAGGGAGAGAGAGAGTGAGACTGTGAGATAGAGAGACTGTGAGAGAGAGAGAGAGACTGAGAGAGAGAGTGAGACTGAGAGAGAGAGTGAGACTGTGAGAGAGAGAGTGAGACTGTGTGAGAGAGAGTGAGACTGTGAGAGAGAGAGTGAGACTGAGAGACTGAGAGTGAGACTATGAGACTGAGAGTGAGACTATGAGACTGAGAGTGAGACTATGAGACTGAGAGTGAGACTGTGAGCGAGAGAGAGTGAGACTGTGAGAGAGACAGAGTGAGACTGTGTGAGAGAGAGAGAGTGAGACTGTGTGAGAGAGAGAGAGTGAGACTGTGTGAGAGAGAGAGAGTGAAACTGTGTGAGAGAGAGAGAGTGAGACTGTGAGAGAGAGAGAGAGAGTGAGACTGTGAGAGAGAGAGAGTGAGACTGTGAGAGAGAGTGTGAGACTGTGAGAGAGAGAGAGTGAGACTGTGAGAGAGAGAGAGTGAGACTGTGAGAGAAAGAGAGTGAGACTGTGAGAGAGAGAGAGTGAGACTGTGAGAGAGAGAGAGTGAGACTGTGAGAGAGTGAGACTGAGAGAGAGAGAGAGTGAGACTGTGGGGGAGAGAGAGAGAGAGTGAGACTGTGAGAGAGAGAGAAAAGAGTGAAACTGTGAGGGAGAGAGAGAGTGAGACTGTGAGATAGAGAGACTGTGAGAGAGAGAGTGAGACTGAGAGAGAGAGTGAGACTGTGAGAGAGAGAGTGAGACTGTGAGAGAGAGAGTGAGACTGTGTGAGAGAGAGTGAGACTGTGAGAGAGAGAGTGAGACTGAGAGACTGAGAGTGAGACTATGAGACTGAGAGTGAGACTATGAGACTGAGAGTGAGACTATGAGACTGAGAGTGAGACTGTGAGAGAGAGAGTGAGACTGTGAGAGAGAGAGTGAGACTGTGAGAGAGAGTGTGAGACTGTGAGAGAGTGAGACTGTGAGAGAGAGAGAGTGAGACTGAGAGGGAGAGAGTGAGACTGTGAGACTGAGAGTGAGACTATGAGACTGAGAGTGAGACTGTGAGAGAGAGAGTGTGAGACTGTGTGAGAGAGAGAGAGAGAGAGAGACTGAGAGAGAGACTGTGAGAGAGAGAGACTATGAGAGAGAGAGACTGAGAGAGAGACTGTGAGAGAGAGACTGTGAGAGAGAGTGACTGAGAGAGAGAGTGACAGAGAGAGAGTGGCTGAGTGAGAGAGAGAGTGACTGTGAGAGAGAGAGAGACATAGGGAGAGTGACTGTCAGAGAGAGAGTGACTGTGAGTGAGAGAGAGTGACTGAGTGAGAGAGAGAGAGAGACACAGAGAGAGTGACTGTGAGAGAGAGAGTGCTGTGAGAGAGAGAGTGCTGTGAGAGCGAGATTGATGGTGAGAGCGAGATTCACGGTGAGAGCGAGATTGACGGTGAGAGTGAGATTGACGGTGAGAGGGAGATTGACGGTGAGAGGGAGATTGACGGTGAGAGGGAGATTGACGGTGAGAGGGAGATTGACGGTGAGAGGGAGATTCACGGTGAGAGGGAGATTGACGGTGAGAGGGAGAGAGACTGACAGAGAGAGAGAGAGAGACTTAGTCAGAGAGAGAGACAGAGTCAGAGAGAGAGACAGAGTCAGAGAGAGAGACTGTGAAGGGAGAGAGACTGCGAGAGAGACTGAGAGAGAGAGACTGTGAGAGAGGGAGTGACTGTAAGAGAGAAAGTGACTTTGAGTGAGAGAGAGAGAGTGACTGTGAGAGAGAGAGAGATTGAGAGAGAGAGACAGAGAGAGTGACTGTGTGTGAGAGAGGGAGAGAGTGTCACTGTGAAGGAGTGAGCGAGGGAGTGACTGAGAGAGAGAGACTGTCAGAGAGAGAGTGACACAGAGAGAGAGACTATGAGAGAGAGACTATGAGAGAGAGACTGTGAGAGAGAGACTGTGAGAGAGAGACAGAGTGAGAGAGACTGTGAGAGAGATACAGAGTGAGAGAGACTGTGAGAGAGAGAGCAACTGAGAGAGAGCGACTGTGAGAGAGAGCGACTGTGAGAGAGAGCGACTGAGAGAGAGCGACTGTGGGAGAGCGACTGTGAGAGAGAGCGACAGAGAAAGAGAGCGACTGAGAGAGAGAGAGTCTGTGAGAGAGAGACTGAGAGCGACTGTGAGAGAGCGAGAGACTGAGAGAGAGCGACTGTGAGAGAGATCGACTGTGTGAGAGAGAGCGACTGTGAGAGAGAGAGACTGTGAAGAGAGAGACTGTGAAGAGAGAGAGACTGAAGAGAGAGAGCTGCTGTGAGAGAGAGCTGCTGTGAGAGAGAGCTGCTGTGAGAGAGAGAGACAGAGTTACTGAGAGAGAGACTGTGAGAGAGAGACTGAAAGAGAGACTGTGAGAGAGAGACTGTGAGAGAGAGACTGACACAGAGAGAGAGAGACTATGAGAGAGGGAGACAGAGTGAGAGAGACTGTGAGAGAGATACAGGGTGAGAGAGACTGTGAGAGAGAGAGCGACAGAGAGAGAGCGACTGTGTGAGAGAGAGCGACTGTGTGAGAGAGAGCGACTGTGTGAGAGAGAGCGACTGTGAGAGAGAGCGAGAGAGAGTGACAGAGAGAGAGAGTGACAGAGAGAGAGAGTGACAGAGAGAGAGTGAGAGAGAGAGAGACTGTGAGAGAGAGATAGACTGTGAGAGAGTGTGACAGACAGACAGAGAGAGAGACTGTGAGTGAGAGAGAGAGTGACAGAGAGAGAGGGACTGTGTGAGAGAGAGAGGAGACTGTGAGACAGACTGTGAGATAGGGGAGACAGAGAGAGACTGTGAGCGAGCGAGACTGTGAGAAAGAGAGAGAGAAACAGACTCTGAGAGAGAGACTCTGAGAGAGAGAGTTACTGTGAGAGTGAGTGAGGGAGAGAGAGAGACTGAGACACAGAGAGAGACTGAGACACAGAGAGTTACTGTGAGAGAGAGAGTGACTGTGAGAGAGAGAGTGACTGTGTATGAGAGAGTGACAGAGAGAGAGAGTGACTGATAGAGAGACAGAGAGATTGACTGTGAGAGTGAGAAAGACTGAGAGAGAGAGAGCGCCTGTGAGAGAGCGTCTGAGAGAGAGAGAGAGAGAATGAGAGAGAGTGACAGAGAGCGAGAGTGAGAGAAGCTGTGAGAGAGAGTGACTGTGAGAGAGAGAGGGTGACAGAGAGAGAGGGTGACAGAGACAGAGGGTGACAGAGAGAGAGAGAGACTGTGAAGAGAGTGACAGAGACTGAGAGAGACAGAGAGAGAGAGAGACAGAGAGAGAGGGAGACTGTGAGTGAGAGAGAGAGACTGTGTGTGAGAGAGGGACTGTGTGTGAGAGAGAGACTGTGTGTGAGAGAGAGACTGTGAGAGAGAGAGACTGTGAGAGAGAGAGACTGTGTGTGAGAGAGAGACTGTGTGAGAGAGAGACTGTGAGAGAGAGAGACTGTGAGAGAGAGAGACTGTGTGAGAGAGGGAGAGACTGTGAGAGAGAGAGAGAGAGAGAGAGAGAGACTGTGTGAGATAGAGAGAGACTGTGTGAGAGAGGGAGAGACTGTGAGAGAGAGAGAGACTGTGACAGAGAGAGAGGGTGACAGAGAGAGAGAGAGACTGTGAAGAGAGTGACAGAGACTGAGAGAGACAGAGAGAGAGACAGAGAGAGAGAGAGAGACTGAGAGAGAGGGAGAGAGAGAGGGAGACTGTGTGAGAGAGAGAGGGAGACTGTGAGAGAGAGAGGGAGACTATGAGAGAGAGAGACTGAGAGAGAGAGAGAGATTGTGAGAGACTGTGTGTGAGAGAGAGAGACTGTGTGAGAGAGAGAGGGAGACTGTGAGAGAGAGAGGGAGACTGTGAGAGAGAGAGACTGAGAGAGAGAGAGAGATTGTGAGAGACTGTGTGTGAGAGAGAGAGACTGTGTGAGAGAGAGAGAGACTGTGTGAGAGAGAGACTGTATGAGAGAGACTGTGAGAGAGAGACTGTGTGAGAGAGGGAGAGACTGTGAGAGAGAGAGACTGTGAGAGAGAGACTGAGAGAGAGAGAGACTGTGTGAGAGAGGGAGAGACTGTGTGTGAGAGAGAGAGAGGCTGAGAGAGAGAGAGAGACTGTGACAGAGAGAGACAGAGTTGGAGAGACTGTGAGAGAGAGAGGGAGAGAGATTGTGAGAGAGAGGGAGGGAGAGAGAGGGAGAGAGATTGTAAAAGAGAGAGACTGTGAGAGAAGAGAGACTATGAGAGAAAGAGAGACTGTGAGAGAGAGAGACAGAGAGAGAGAGAGTGTGAAAGAGTGCGAGGCTGTGAGAGAGCGAGACTGAGAAAAAGAGAGAAAGAAACAGACTCAGAGAGAGACTGTGTGAGAGAGAGAGTGACTGTCAGAGAGAGTGACTGTGTGTGGGAGAGAGTGACTGTGTGTGATAGAGAGAGTCACTGTGTGTGAGAGAGTGACAGAGAGAGAGAGTGACTGATAGAGAGACATAGTGAGAGATTGACTGTGACAGTGAGAAAGACTGAGAGAGAGTCTGCGAGAGAGAGAGTCTGCGAGAGAGAGAGCGTGATAGAGAGAGAAAGTGAGACACAAAGAGAGAGAGGCAGTGAGAGAGAGAGAGTGAGAGAGAGAGAGTGAGAGAGAGAGAGTGAGAGAGAGAGAGTGACAGAGAGAGAGTGACAGAGAGAGAGTGACAGAGAGAGAGTGACAGAGAGAGAGTGACAGAGACAGAAGAGAGAGAGACTGTGAAGAGAGGGAGCTGCTGTGACAGAGAGCTGCAGTGAGAGAGAGAGTTACTGTGAGAGTGAGTGAGAGAGAGACTGTGAGAGAGAGAGAGACTGAGACACACAGAGAGGCAGAGAGAGAGAGAGTTACTGTGTGTGAGAGAGTAACAGAGAGAGAGAGTGACTGATAGACAGAGAGAGAGATTGACTGTGAGAGTGAGAAAGACTGAGGGAGAGTCTGTGAGGGAGAGTCTGTGAGGGAGAGTCTGTGAGGGAGAGTCTGTGAGGGAGAGTCTGTGAGGGAGAGAGATTGTGAGACTGTGTGAGAGCGAGACTGTAAGAGAGCGAGACTGTGAGAGAGCGAGACTGTGAGAGAGCGAGACTGTGAGAGAGCGAGACTGTGAGAGAGCGAGACTGTGAGACAACAAGACTGTGAGACAGCGAGACTGTGAGAGAGCGAGACTGAGAAAAAGAGAGAGAGAAACAGACTCTGAGAGAGAGAGTTACTGTGAGAGTGAGAGAGAGAGAGAGTGTGTGTGGGAGAGAGAGAGAGACAGAGAGAGAGAGAGACAGAGAGAGAGAGTGACTGTGAGAGAGAGTGACTGTGTATGTGACAGAGAGACTCACTGTGTGTGAGAGTGACAGAGAGAGAGAGTGACTGATAGAGAGACAGAGTGAGAGATTGACTGTGACAGTGAGAAAGACAGAGAGTCTGCGAGAGAGAGTCTGCGAGAGAGTGACAGAGAGCAAGAGGTTGAGGGAGAGAGGGTGAGGGAGAGAGGGTGAGACTGTGTGAGAGAGAGAGAGTGAGACTGTGTGAGAGAGAGAGAGACTGTGAGTGAGGGAGGGCGAGACTGTGAGTGAGGGAGGGCGAGACTGAGTGAGGGAGGGCGAGACTGTGAGTGAGGGAGGGCGAGACTGTGAGTGAGGGAGGGCGAGACTGTGAGTGAGGGAGGGCGAGACTGTGAGTGAGGGAGGGCGAGACTGTGAGTGAGGGAGGGCGAGACTGTGAGTGAGGGAGGGCGAGACTGAGTGAGGGAGGGCGAGAGAGTGACTGAGGGAGGGCGAGAGAGTGACTGAGGGAGGGCGAGAGAGTGACTGAGGGAGGGCGAGAGAGTGACTGAGGGAGGGCGAGAGAGTGACTGAGGGAGGGCGAGAGAGTGACTGAGGGAGTGACTGAGGGAGTGACTGAGGGAGAGTGAGTGACTGAGGGAGTGACTGAGGGAGAGTGAGTGACTGAGAGAGTGCCTGAGGGAGAGTGAGTGACTGAGAGAGTGACCGAGGGGGAGAGAGTGACACCGAGGGGGAGAGAGTGACACCGCGGGGGAGAGAGTGACACCGCGGGGGAGAGAGTGACACCGCGGGGGAGAGAGTGACACCGCGGGGGGGAGAGTGACACCGCGGGGGGAGAGTGACACCGCGGGGGAGAGAGTGACACCGCGGGGGAGAGAGTGACACTGAGCGGGGGAGAGAGTGACACCGCGGGGGAGAGAGTGACACTGAGCGGGGGAGAGAGTGACACCGCGGGGGAGAGAGTGACACCGAGGGGGAGAGAGTGAGAGAGAGATAGACAGAGAGAGAGGGTGACTGAGAGGGAGTGACTGAGAGAGAGTGCCTGAGAGAGAGAGAGAGTGCCTGAGGGAGAGAGAGTGACTGAGGGGGTGGAGTGTGACTGAGGGAGAGAGAGTGGCTGAGGGAGAGAGAGTGGCTGAGTGAGAGAGAGTGGCTGAGTGAGAGAGAGTGGCTGAGTGAGAGAGAGTGGCTGAGTGAGAGAGAGTGGCTGAGGGAGAGAGAGTGGATGAGGGAGAGAGAGTGGCTGAGGGAGAGAGAGTGGCTGTGAGAGAGAGACTGTGAGAGAGAGACTGTGAGAGAGAGACTGAGAGAGAGAGACTGTGAGAGAGAGAGAGACTGTGTGAGAGAGAGAGAGACTGAGAGAGAGAGAGAGACTGTGGGAGAGACAGAGAGACTGTGTGAGAGACAGAGAGACTGTGTGAGAGAGAGAGAGACTGTGTGAGAGAGAGAGAGACTGTGAGAGAGAGAGAGACTGTGTGAGAGACAGAGAGACTGTGTGAGAGACAGAGAGACTGTGTGAGAGAGAGAGACTGTGTGAGAGAGAGAGACTGTGTGAGAGAGAGAGAGACTGAGAGAGAGAGAGACTGCGAGAGAGAGAGACTGTGAGAGAGAGAGAGAGACTGTGAGAGAGAGAGAGTGCGAGAGCGAGAGCGAGTACAAGAGAGAGTGCGAGAGAGAGTGTGAGAGGGAGAGGCTGCGAGAGAGAGGGAGAGGCTGCGAGAGAGAGGGAGAGGCTGCGAGAGAGAGGGAGAGGCAGCGAGAGAGAGGGCGAGAATGCCAGAGGGAGGGCGAGACTGCGAGAGGGTGACTGAGAGAGAGAGTGACTGAAGGAGAGAGAGTGACTGAAGGAGAGAGAGTGACTGAGGGAGAGAGAGTGACTGAGGGAGAGAGTGTGACCGAGGGAGAGAGTGTGACTGAGGGAGAGAGAGATCTGCTGTGAGAGAGAGAGGCTGAGAGAGAGAGTGACAGAGTTAGTGTGAGAAAGACTGTGAGAGAGAGAGTGACTGTGTGACAGAGAGAGAGATAGTGACAGAGCGAAAATGACTGTGAGTGAGAGAGAGTGAGTGTAAGTGAGAGAGACTGAGAGAGAGAGGGAGACTGTGAGAGAGAGACTGTGAGAGAGAGACTGTGAGAGAGAGACTGAGAGAGAGAGACTGTGAGAGAGAGACTGTGAGAGAGAGAGACTGTGTGAAGAGAGAGAGACTGTGTGTGAGAGAGAGAGAGAGAGACTGTGTGAGAGAGAGAGACTGTGTGTGAGAGAGAGAGAGAGAGAGAGACTGTGTGAGAGAGAGAGAGACTGTGTGAGAGAGAGAGAGGCTGTGTGAGAGAGAGAGGCTGCGAGAGAGAGAGAGAGAGAGACTGTGTGAGTGAGAGAGAGAGAGACTGTGTGAGTGAGAGAGAGAGAGACTGCGAGAGAGAGGGAGAGGCTGCGAGAGAGAGGGAGAGGCTGCAAGAGGGAGGGAGAGGCGGAGAGGGAGAGGCTGCGAGAGGAAGACTGAGAGAGTGACTGAGGGAGAGAGAGATCTGCTGTGAGAGAGAGAGAGTGACAAAGTTAGTGTGAGAGAGAGACTGTGAGAGATAGAGTGACTGTGTGACAGAGAGAGATAGTGACAGAGCGAAAATGACTGAGTGAGAGAGAGAGTGTAAGTGAGAGAGACTGAGAGAGAGAGAGAGAGACTGAGAGAAAGAGTGACTGTGAGAGAGAGTGACTGTGAGAGAGAGTGACTGTGAGAGAGAGAGACTGTGAGAGAGAGAGACTGAGAGAGAGACTGTGTGAGAGAGAGAATGTGAGAGAGAGAGAGTGAGACTGACAGAGAGAGAGACTGTGAGAGGGAGACTGTGAGAGAGAGAGACTGTGGAAGAGAGACTGTGAGAGAGAGAGACTGCGAGAGAGAGAGAGACTGTGTGAGAGAGAGAGAGACTGTGAGAGAGAGAGACTGTGAGAAGAGAGAGACTGTTAGAGAGAGAGAGAGACTGTGAGAGAGAGAGAGAGACTGTGAGAGAGAGAGACTGTGAGAGAGAGAGACTGTGAGAGAGAGAGACTGCGAGAGAGAGAGAGACTGTGTGAGAGAGAGAGAGACTGTGAGAGAGAGAGACTGTGAGAAGAGAGAGACTGTTAGAGAGAGAGAGAGACTGTGAGAGAGAGAGAGAGACTGAGAGAGAGAGACTGGGTGAGAGAGACTATGAGAGCGAGAGAGAGAGAGAGACTGCGTGAGAGCGTGTGAGAGAGAAAGTGTGACTGTGAGTGAGAGATTGACAGGGAGAGAGAGAGTGTGAGGGAAGGAGGGAGAGAGTGTGAGAGAAGGAGGGAGAGAGTGGGAGGGAGGGAGTGAGAGAGTGTGAGGGAGAGTGTGAGGGAGTGAGGGAGGGAGAGAGTGTGAGGGTGTGAGGGAGAGTGTGAGGGAGTGAGGGAGGGAGAGAGTGTGAGGGAGTGAGGGAGAGAGTGTGAGGGAGGGAGTGTGAGGGAGGAGGGAGAGAGTGTGAGGGAGGGAGGGAGAGAGTGTGAGGGAGGGAGGGAGAGAGTGGGAGGGAGGGAGGGAGGAGAGTGTGAGGGAGGGAGGGAGAGAGTGTGAGGGAGGGAGGGAGAGAGTGTGAGGGAGAGAGGGAGAGAGTGTGAGGGAGGGAGGGAGAGAATGTGAGGGAGGGAGGGAGAGAGTGTGAGGGAGGGAGGGAGAGAGTGTGAGGGGGGAATGAGAGAGTGTGAGGGAGGGAGTGAGAGAGTGTGAGGGAGGGAGGGAGAGAGTGAGGGAGGGAGGGAGAGAGTGTGAGGGAGGGAGGGAGAGAGTGTGAGGGAGGGAGGGAGAGAGTGTGAGGGAGGGAGAGAGTGAGGGAGGGAGGGAGAGAGTGAGGGAGGGAGGGAGAGAGTGTGAGGGAGTGAGGGAGAGAGTGTGAGGGAGTGAGGGAGAGAGTGTGAGGGAGGGAGGGAGAGAGTGTGAGGGAGGGAGAGAGTGTGAGGGAGGGAGGGAGAGAGTGTGAGGGAGGGAGGGAGAGAGTGTGAGGGGAGGGAGGGGAGGGAGAAAGTGTGAGGGAGGGAGGGAGAGAGAAAGTGTGAGGGAGGGAGGGAGTGTGAGGAAAGGAGGGAGAGAGTGTGAGGGAGGGAGGGAGAGTGACCGAGAGAGTGACCGAGGGAGAGAGAGTGACCGAGGGAGAGAGAGTGACCGAGGGAGAGAGAGTGACCGAGGGGAGAGAGTGACCGAGGGGGAGAAAGTGACACCGAGGGGGAGAGACTGGCACCGAAGGGAAGAGAGTCACACCGCGGGGGAGAGAGTGACACCGCGGGGGAGAGAGTGACACCGAGCAGGAGAGAGTGACACCGCGGTGGAGAGTGACACCGAGGGGGAGAGAGTGACTGAGGGAGAGAGAGTGACTGAGGGTGACTGAGAGAGAGGGTGACTGAGGGAGCGTGAGGGAGAGAGACAGAGAGAGAATGACGGAGAGAGAGAGAGTGACCGAGAGAGATAGAATGACCGAAGGAGAGAGTGTGACCAAGGGAGAGGGTGTGACCGAGGGAGAGGGAGTGACCGAGGGAGAGGGAGTAACCGAGGGAGAGGGAGTAACCGAAGGAGAGGGAGTGACCGAGGGAGAGGAGTGACCGAGGGAGAGAGTGTGACCGAGGGAGAGAGTGTGACCGAGGGAGTGACCGAGGGAGAGAGAGTGACCGAGGGAGAGAGAGTGACAGAGAGAGTGACCGAGGGAGAGAGAGTGACCGAGAGAGTGACCGAGGGAGAGAGAGTGACCGAGGGAGAGAGAGTGACCGAGAGTGACTGAGGGAGAGAGAGTGACTGAGGGAGAGAGAGTGACCGAGGGAGAGAGAGTGACCGAGGGAGAGAGAGTGACCGAAGGAGAGAGATTGACAGAAGGAGAGAGAGTGACCAAGAGAGTGACCGAGAAAGTGACCGAGAGAGTGACCGAGAAAGTGGACCGAGGGAGAGAGAGTGGACCGAGAGAGTGACCGAGGGGGAGAG
>NW_027599102.1:0-31409 GCF_964194155.1 Cetorhinus maximus | reverse complement strand
CAGGAACTCACTCCCTAACAGCGCCGTGGGTGTACCTACACCACAGGGACAAAATCCTGGAACTCCCTCCCTAACAGCGCCGTGGGTGTACCTACAGCACACGGGGTCAAAATACTGGAACTCCCTCCCTAACAGCGCCATGGGTGTACCTACAACACAGGGACAAAATCCTGGAACTCCCTCCCTAACAGCGCCGTGGGTGTACCTACACCACACGGACAAAATCCTGGAACTCCCTCCCTAGCAGCGCCGTGGGTGTACCTACACCACAGGGACAAAGTCCTGGAACTCCCTCCCTAACAGCGCTGTGTGTGTACCTGCACTACACACGGGACAAAATCCTGGAACTTCCTCCATAACAGCGCCGTAGGTGTACCTACACCACACACGGGACAAAATCCAGGAACTCACTCCCTAACAGCGCCGTGGGTGTACCTACACCACACGGATAAAATCCTGGAACTCCCTCCCTAACAGCGCCGTGGGTGTACCTGCACTACACACGGGACAAAATCCTGGAACTCACTCCCTAACAGCGCCGTGGGTGTACCTACACCACGCGGACAAAATCCTGGAACTCCCTCCCTAACAGCGCCGTGGGTGTACCTGCACCACACGGGACAAAATCCTGGAACTCCCTCCCTAACAGCGCCGTGGGTGTACCTACACCACACACGGGACAAAATCCTGGAACTCCCTCCCTAACAGCGCCGTGGGTGTACCTACTCCACACACAGGGGACAAAATCCTGGAACTCCATCCCTACCAGCGCCGTGGGTGTACCTACACCACACGGGGACAAAATCCTGTAACTCCCTCCCTAACAGCACTGTGGGTGTACCTACACCACAGGGACAAAATCCTGGAACTCCATCCCTAACAGCGCCGTGGGTGTACCTACACCACACACAGGGGACAAAATCCTGGAACTCCATCCCCAACAGCGCCGTGGGTGTACCTACACCAAACGGACAAAATCCTGGAACTCCCTCCCTAACAGCGCCGTGGGTGTACCTACACAACACGGACAAAATCCTGGAACTCCCTCCCTAACAGCGCCGTGGGAGTACCTACACCACACGGGACAAAATCCTGGAAGTCCCTCCCTAACTGCGCCATGGGTGTACCTACACCACACACAAAATCCTGGAACTCCCTCCCTAACAGCGCTGTGGGTGTACCTACACCACAGGGACAAAATCCAGGAACTCCCTCCCTAACAGCGCCGTGGGTGTGCCTACACCACACGGACAAAATCCTGGAACTCCCTCCCTAACAGCGCCGTGGGTGTACCTACACCACAGGGACAAAATCCTGGAACTCCCTCCCTAACAGCGCCGTGGGTGTACCTACTCCACACACAAAATCCTGGAACTCCCTCCCTAACAGCGCTGTGGGTGTACCTACACCACAGGGACAAAATCCTGGAACTCGCTCCCTAACAGCGCCGTGGGTGTGCCTACACCACAGGGACCAAATCCTGGAACTCCCTCCCTAACAGCGCTGTGGGTGTACCTACACCACACGGAGAAAATCCTGGAACCCCCTCCCTAACAGCGCTGTGGGTGTAACTACTCCACACACGGGACAAAATCCTGGAACTTCCTCACTAACAGCGCTGTGGGTGTACTTACACCACACACGGGACAAAATCCTGGATCTCAATCCCTAACAGCGCCGTGGGTGTACCTACACCACAGGGACAAAATCCTGGAACTCCCTCCCTAACAGCGCCGTGGGTGTACCCACACCACACACATGGGACAAAATCCTGGAACTCCATCCCTACCAGTGCCGTGGGTGTACCTACACCACACGGGGACAAAATCCTGGAACTCCCTCCCTAACAGCACTGTGGGTGTACCTACACCACACAGAGGGGGCAAAATCCTGGAACTCCCTCCCTAACAGCGCTGTGGGTGTACCTACACAACACGGACAAAATCCTGGAACTCCCTCCCTAACAGCGCCGTGGGAGTACCTACACCACACGGGACTAAATCCTGGAAGACCCTCCCTAACTGCGCCATGGGTATACCTACACCACACACAAAATCCTGGAACTCCCTCCCTAACAGCGCCATGGGTGTACCTACACCACACACAAAATCCTGGAACTCCCACCCTAACAGCGCTGTGGGTGTACCTACACCACAGGGACAAAATCCTGGAACTCCCTCCCTAACAGCGCCGTGGGTGTACCTACACCACACACAAAATCCTGGAACTCCGTCCCAAACAGCGCAGTGGGTGTACCTACACCACACAGACAAAATCCTGGAACTCCCTCCCTAACAGCGCGGTGGGTGTGCCTACACCACAGGGACAAAATCCTGGAACTCCCTCCCTAACAGCGCCGTGGGTGTGCCTACACCACAGGGACAAAATCCTGGAACTCCCTCCCTAACAGCGCCGTGGGAGTACCTACACCACACGGAGAAAATCCTGGAACTCCCTCCCTAACAGCGCTGTGGGTGTACCTACACCACACACGGGACAAAATCCTGGAACTTCCTCACTAACAGCGCCGTGGGTGTACCTACACCACACACGGGACAAAATCCTGGATCTCACTTCCTAACAGCGCCGTGGGTGTACCTACACCACAGGGACAAAATCCTGGAACTCCCTCCCTAACAGCGCTGTGGGTGTACCTACAACACACACGGGACAAAATCCTGGAACTTCTTCCCTAACAGCGCCGTGGGTGTACCTACACCACACACGGGACAAAATCCTGGAACTCACTCCCTAACACCGCCGTGGGTGTACCTTCACCATAGGGACAAAATCCTGGAACTTCCTCACTAACAGCGCCGTGGGTGTACCTACACCACACACGGGACAAAATCCTGGATCTCACTTCCTAACAGCGCCGTGGGTGTACCTACACCACAGGGACAAAATCCTGGAACTCCCTCCCTAACAGCGCTGTGGGTGTACCTACAACACACACGGGACAAAATCCTGGAACTTCTTCCCTAACAGCGCCGTGGGTGTACCTACACCACACACGGGACAAAATCCTGGAACTCACTCCCTAACACCGCCGTGGGTGTACCTTCACCACAGGGACAAAATCCTGGAACTCCCTCCCTAACAGCGCCGTGGGTGTACCTACACCACAGGGACAAAATCCTGGAACTCCCTCCCTAACAGCGCCATGGGTGTACCTACAACACACGGGGACAAAATCCTGGAACTCCCTCCCTAACAGCGCCGTGGGTGTACCTACACCACAGGGACAAAATCCTGGAACTCCCTCCCTAACAGCGCCGTGGATGTACCTACACCACACGGACAAAATCCTGGAACTCCCTCCCTAACAGCGCTGTGGGTGTACCTACACCACAGGGACAATATCCTGGAAATCCCTCCCTAACAGTGCCGTGGGTGTACCTACACCACAAGGACAAAATCCTGGAACTCCCTCCCTAACAGCGCTGTGGGTGTACCTGCACCACACGGGGACAAAATCCTGGAACTCCCTCCCTAACAGCGCCGTGGATGTACCTACACCACACGGACAAAATCCTGGAACTCCCTCCCTAACAGCGCTGTGGGTGTACCTACACCACAGGGACAAAATCCTGGAAATCCCTCCCTAACAGTGCCGTGGGTGTACCTACACCACAAGGACAAAATCCTGGAACTCCCTCCCTAACAGCGCTGTGGGTGTACCTGCACCACACGGGGACAAAATCCTGGAACTCCCTCCCTAACAGCGCCGTGGGTGTACCTACACCACACGGGGACAAAATCCTGGAACTCCCTCCCTAACAGCGCTGTGGGTGTACCTACACCACACGGACAAAATCCTGGAACTCCCTCCCTAGCAGCGCCGTGGGTGTACCTACACCACACGGACAAAATCCTGGAACTCCCTCCCTAACAGCGCCGTCGGTGTACCTACACCACAGGGACAAAATCCTGGAACTCCCTCCCTAACAGCACCGTGGGTGTACCTACACCACAGGGACAAAATCCTGGAACTCCCTCCCTAACAGCGCAGTGGGTGTACCTACACCACACGGACAAAATCCTGGAACTCACTCCGTAACAGCGCCGTGGGTGTACCTACACCACAGGGAAAAAATCCTGGAACACCCTCCCTAACAGCGCCGTGGGTGTACCTACACCAGAGGGACAAAATCCTGGAACTCCCTCCCTAACCGCGCCAAGGGTGTACCTACACCACACGGGGACAAAATCCTGGAACTCCCTCCCTAATAGCGCTGTGGGTGTACGTACACCACAGTGACAAAATCCTGGAAATCCCTCCCTAACAGCGGCGTGGGTGTACCTACACGAAAGGGACAAAATCCTGGAACTCTCTCCCTAACAGCGCCGTGGGTGTACCTACACCACAGAGACAAAATCGTGGAACTCCCTCCCTAACAGCGCTGTGGGTGTACCTACACCGCACGGGACAAAATCCTGGAACTCCCTCCCTAACAGCGCCGTGGGTGTACCTACACCACACGGACAAAATCATAGAACTCCCTCCCTAACATCGCCGTGGGTGTACCTACACCACAAGGACAAAATCCTGGAACTCCCTCCCTAACAGCGCCGTGGGTGTACCTACACCACAGAGACAAAATCCTGGAACTCCCTCCCTAACATCGCCGTGGGTGTACCTACACCACACGGACAAAATCCTGGAACTCCCTCCCTAACAGCGCCATTGGTGTACCTACACCACAGAGACAGAATCCTGGAACTCCCTCCCTAACAGCGCCGTGGGTGTACCTACACCACAGGGACAAAATCCTGGAACTTCCTCCCTAACAGCGCCGTGGGTGTTCCTACACCACACACGGGACAAAATCCTGGAACTCACTCCCTAACAGCGCCGTGGGTGTACCTACACCACAGGGACAAAATCCTGGAACACAAGCCCTAACAGCGCCGTGGGTGTACCTACACCACACGGGGTCAAAATCCTGGAACTCCCTCCCTAACAGCGCCGTGGGTGTACATTCACCACACGGACAAATTCCTGGAACTCCCTCCCTAATAGCGCTGTGGGTGTATCTACACCACAAGGACAAATTCCTGGGACTCCCTCCCTAACAGCGGCATGGGTGTACCTACACCAAAGGGACAAAATCCTGGAACTCTCTCCCTAACAGCGCCGTGGGTGTACCTACACCACAAGGACAAATTCCTGGGACTCCCTCCCTAACAGCGCTGTGGGTGTACCCACACAACACACGGGACAAAATCCTGGAACTCACTCCCTAACAGCGGCGTGGGTGTACCTACACCACAGGGACAAAATCCAGGAACTCCCTCCCTAACAGCGTCGTGGGTGTACCTACACCAAAGGGACCAAATCCTGGAACTCCCTCCCTAACAGCACCGTGGGTGTACCTACACCACACAGACAACATCCTGGAACTCCCTCCCTAACAGCGCCGTGGGTGTACCTACACCACACGGGACAAAATCCTGGAACTCCCTCGCTAACAGCGCCGTGGGTGTACCTACACCACACACGGGTCAAAATCCTGGAACGTCCTCCCTAACAGCGCTCTGGGTGTACCTTCACCACACACAGGACAAAATCCAGGAACTCACTCCCTAACAGCGCCGTGCGTGTACCTACACCACAGGGAAAAATCCTGGAACTCCCTCCCTAACAGCGCCGTGGGTGTACCTACAGCACACGGGGTCAAAATACTGGAACTCCCTCCCTAACAGCGCCGTGGGTGTACCTACAACACAGGGACAAAATCCTGGAACTTCCTCCCCAACAGCGCCGTGGGTGTTCCTACACCACACACGGCACAAAATCCTGGAACTCACTCCCCAACAGCGCCGTGGGTGTACCTACACCACAGGGACAAAATCCAGGAACACCCTCCCTAACAGCGCCGTGGGTGTACCTACACCACACGGGGAGAAAATCCTGGAACTCCCTCCCTAACAGCGCCGTGGGTGTACCTACACCACAGGGACAAAATCCTGGAACTCCCTCCCTAACAGCGCCGTGGGTGTACCTACACCATACGGACAAAATCCTGGAACTCCCTCCCTAACAGCTCTGTGGGTGTACCTACACCACAGGGACAAAATCCTGGAAGTACCTCCCTAACAGCGCCGTCGGTGTACCTACACCACACACGGGACAAAATCCTGGAACTCACTCCCTGACAGCGGCGTGGGTGTACCTACACCACACGGACAAAATCCTGGAACTCCCTCCCTAACTGCGCCGTGGGTGTTCGTACACCACAGGGACAAAATCCTGGAATCCCTCCCTAACAGCGCCGTGGGTGTACCTACACCACACGGACAAAATCCTGGAACTCCCTCCCTAACAGCGCTGTGGGTGTACCTACACCACACACGGGACAAAATCCTGGAATTTCCTCCCTAACAGCGCCGTGGGTGTACCTACACCACACACGGGACAAAATCCTGGAACTCACTCACTAACAGCGCCGTGGGTGTACCTACACCACAGGGACAAAATCCTGGAACTCCGTCCCTAACAGCGCTGTGGGTGTACCTACACCACAAACGGGACAAAATCCTGGAACTTCCTCCATAACAGCTCCGTGGGTGTTCCTACACCACACACGGGACAAAATCCTGGAACTCACTCCCTAACAGCGCCGTGGGTGTACCTACACCACAGTGACAAAATCCTTGAAATCCCTCCCTAACAGCGGCCTGGGTGTACCTACACCAAAGGGACAAAATCCTGGAACTCCCTCCCTAACAGCGCCGTGGGTGTACCTACACAACAGAGACAAAATCCTGGTACTCCCTCCCGAACAGCGCCGTGGGTGTACCTACACCACACACGGGACAAACTGCTGGAACTCACTCCCTAACAGCGCCGTGGGTGTACCTACACCAGAGGGACAAAATCCTGGAACTCTCTCCCTAACAGCGCCGTGGGTGTACCTACACCACACGGACAAAATCCTGGAACGCTCTCCCTAACAGCGCCGTGGGTGTACCTACACCTTACGGACAAAATCCTGGAACTCCCTCCCTAACAGCGCCGTGGGTGTACCTACACCAAAGGGACAAAATCCTGGAACTCACTCCCTAACAGCGCCGTAGGTGTACCTACACAACAGAGACAAAACCCTGGAACTCCCTCCCTAACAGCGCCGTGGGTGTGCCTACACCACACACGGGACAAAATGCTGGAACTCACTCCCTAACAGCGCCGTGGGTGTACCTACACCACAGGGACAAAATCCTGGAAATCCCTCCCTAACGGCGCCGTGGGTGTACCTACACCACACGGACAAAATCCTGGAATGCTCTCCCTAACAGCGCCGTGGGTGTACCTACACCACACGGGACAAAATCCTGGAACTCCCTCCCTAACAGCGCCGTGGGTGTACCTACACCACACACGGGACAAAATCCTGGAACATCCTCCCTAACAGCGCTATGGGTGTACCTACACCACACACAGGACAAAATCCAGGAACTCACTCCCTAACAGCGCCGTGGGTGTACCTACACCACAGGGACAAAATCCTGGAATTCCCTCCCTAACAGCGCCGTGGGTGTACCTACAGCACACGGGGTCAAAATACTGGAACTCCCTCCCTAACAGCGCCATGGGTGTACCTACAACACAGGGACAAAATCCTGGAACTCCCTCCCTAACAGCGCCGTGGGTGTACCTACACCACACGGACAAAATCCTGGAACTCCCTCCCTAGCAGCGCCGTGGGTGTACCTACACCACAGGGACAAAGTCCTGGAACTCCCTCCCTAACAGCGCTGTGTGTGTACCTGCACTACACACGGGACAAAATCCTGGAACTTCCTCCATAACAGCGCCGTAGGTATACCTACACCACACACGGGACAAAATCCTGGAACTCACTCCCTAACAGCGCCGTGGGTGTACCTACACCACGCGGACAAAATCCTGGAACTCCCTCCCTAACAGCGCCGTGGGTGTACCTGCACCACACGGGACAAAATCCTGGAACTCCCTCCCTAACAGCGCCGTGGGTGTACCTACACCACACACGGGACAAAATCCTGGAACTCCCTCCCTAACAGCGCCGTGGGTGTACCTACACCACACACAGGGGACAAAATCCTGGAACTCCATCCCTACCAGCGCCGTGGGTGTACCTACACCACACGGGGACAAAATCCTGTAACTCCCTCCCTAACAGCACTGTGGGTGTACCTACACCACAGGGACAAAATCCTGGAACTCCATCCCTAACAGCGCCGTGGGTGTACCTACACCACACACAGGGGACAAAATCCTGGAACTCCATCCCCAACAGCGCCGTGGGTGTACCTACACCACACAGAGGGTACAAAATCCTGGAACTCCCTCCCTAACAGCGCCGTGGGTGTACCTACACCAAACGGACAAAATCCTGGAATTCCCTCCCTAACAGCGCCGTGGGTGTACCTACACCACACGGGACAAAATCCTGGAAGTCCCTCCCTAACTGCGCCATGGGTGTACCTACACCACACACAAAATCCTGGAACTCCCTCCCTAACAGCGCCATGGGTGTACCTACACCACACACAAAATCCTGGAACTCCCTCCCTAACAGCGCTGTGGGTGTACCTACACCACAGGGACAAAATCCTGGAACTCCCTCCCTAACAGCGCCGTGGGTGTACCTACTCCACACACAAAATCCTGGAACTCCCTCCCTAACAGCGCTGTGGGTGTACCTACACCACAGGGACAAAATCCTGGAACTCGCTCCCTAACAGCGCCGTGGGTGTGCCTACACCACAGGGACCAAATCCTGGAACTCGCTCCCTAACAGCGCCGTGGGTGTGCCTACACCACAGGGACCAAATCCTGGAACTCCCTCCCTAACAGCGCCGTGGGTGTACCTACACCACACGGAGAAATTCCTGGAACCCCCTCCCTAACAGCGCTGTGGGTGTAACTACTCCACACACGGGACAAAATCCTGGATCTCACTCCCTAACAGCGCCGTGGGTGTACCTACACCACAGGGACAAAATCCTGGAACTCCCTCCCTAACAGCGCCGTGGGTGTACCCACACCACACACATGGGACAAAATCCTGGAACTCCATCCCTACCAGTGCCGTGGGTGTACCTACACCACACGGGGACAAAATCCTGGAACTCCCTCCCTAACAGCACTGTGGGTGTACCTACACCACACAGAGGGGGCAAAATCCTGGAACTCCCTCCCTAACAGCGCCGTGGGTGTACCTACACAACACGGACAAAATCCTGGAACTCCCTCCCTAACAGCGCCGTGGGAGTACCTACACCACACGGGACTAAATCCTGGAAGACCCTCCCTAACTGCGCCATGGGTATACCTACACCACACACAAAATCCTGGAACTCCCTCCCTAACAGCGCCATGGGTGTACCTACACCACACACAAAATCCTGGAACTCCCTCCCTAACAGCGCTGTGCGTGTACCTACACCACAGGGACAAAATCCTGGAACTCCCTCCCTAACAGCGCCGTGGGTGTACCTACACCACACACAAAATCCTGGAACTCCGTCCCAAACAGCGCAGTGGGTGTACCTACACCACACAGACAAAATCCTGGAACTCCCTCCCTAACAGCGCCGTGGGTGTGCCTACACCACAGGGACAAAATCCTGGAACTCCCTCCCTAACAGCGCCGTGGGTGTGCCTACACCACAGGGACAAAATCCTGGAACTCCCTCCCTAACAGCGCCGTGGGAGTACCTACACCACACGGAGAAAATCCTGGAACTCCCTCCCTAACAGCGCTGTGGGTGTACCTACACCACACACGGGACAAAATCCTGGAACTTCCTCACTAACAGCGCCGTGGGTGTACCTACACCACACACGGGACAAAATCCTGGATCTCACTTCCTAACAGCGCCGTGGGTGTAACTACACCACAGGGACAAAATCCTGGAACTCCCTCCCTAACAGCGCTGTGGGTGTACCTACAACACACACGGGACAAAATCCTGGAACTTCTTCCCTAACAGCGCCGTGGGTGTACCTACACCACACACGGGACAAAATCCTGGAACTCACTCCCTAACACCGCCGTGGGTGTACCTTCACCACAAGGACAAAATCCTGGAACTTCCTCACTAACAGCGCCGTGGGTGTACCTACACCACACACGGGACAAAATCCTGGATCTCACTTCCTAACAGCGCCGTGGGTGTACTTACACCACAGGGACAAAATCCTGCAACTCCCTCCCTAACAGCGCTGTGGGTGTACCTACACCACATGGACAAAATCCTGGAAGTCCCTCCCTAACAGCACCGTGCGTGTACTTACACCACACGGACAAAATCCAGGAACTCCCTCCCTAACAGCGCCGTGGGTGTACCTACACCACACGGACAAAATCCTGGAACTCCCTCCCTAACATCACACTGGGTGTAGCTACACCATAGGGTCAAGTTCTGGAACTGCCTCTCTAACTGCGCCCTGTGTGTACCTACACCACAGGGACAAAATCCTGGAACACCCTCCCTAACAGCGTCGTGGGTGTACCTACACCACACGGACAAAATCCTGGAACTCAATCCCTAACAGCGCCGTGGGTGTTCGTACACCACAGGGACAAAATCCAGGAATCCCTCCCTAACAGCGCCGTGGGTGTACCTACACCACACGGACAAAATCCTGGAACTCCCTCCCTAACAGCGCTGTGGGTGTACCTACACCACACACGGGACAAAATCCTGGAATTTCCTCCCTAACAGCGCCGTGGGTGTACCTACACCACACACGGGACAAAATCATGGAACTCACTCACTAACAGCGCCGTGGGTGTACCTACACCACAGGGACAAAATCCTGGAACTCCGTCCCTAACAGCGCTGTGGGTGTACCTACACCACAAACGGGACAAAATCCTGGAACTTCCTCCCTAGCAGCGCCGTGGGTGTTCCTACACCACACACGGGACAAAATCCTGGAACTCACTCCCTAACAGCGCCGTGGGTGTACCTACACCACAGGGACAAAATCCTGGAACACAAGCCCTAACAGCGCCGTGGGTGTACCTACACCACACGGGGTCAAAATCCTGGATCTCCCTCCCTAACAGCGCCGTGGGTGTACCTACAACACAGGGACAAAATCCTGGAACTCCCTCCCTAACAGCGCCGTGGGTGTACATTCACCACACGGACAAATTCCTGGAACTCCCTCCCTAATAGCGCTGTGGGTGTATCTACACAGTGACAAAATCCTGGAAATCCCTCCCTAACAGCGGCATGGGTGTACCTACACCAAAGGGACAAAATCCTGGAACTCTCTCCCTAACAGCGCCGTGGGTGTACCTACACCACACGGACAAAATCCTGGGACTCCCTCCCTAACAGCGCTGTGGGTGTACCCACACAACACACGGGACAAAATCCTGGAACTCACTCCCTAACAGCGGCGTGGGTGTACCTACACCACAGGGACAAAATCCAGGAACTCCCTCCCTAACAGCGTCGTGGGTGTACCTACACCAAAGGGACCAAATCCTGGAACTCCCTCCCTAACAGCGCCGTGGGTGTACCTACACCACAGGGACAAAATCCTGGAACTCCCTCCCTAACAGCGCCGTGGGTGAACCTACACCACACGGACAAAATTCTGGAACTCACTCCCTAACAGCGCCGTGGGTGTACCTACACCAGAGGGACAAAATCCTGGAACTCTCTCCCTAACAGCGCCGTGGGTGTACCTACACCACACGGACAAAATCCTGGAACGCTCTCCCTAACAGCGCCGTGGGTGTACCTACACCTTACGGACAAAATCCTGGAACTCCCTCCCTAACAGCGCCGTGGGTGTACCTACACCAAAGGGACAAAATCCTGGAACTCACTCCCTAACAGCGCCGTGGGTGTACCTACACAACAGAGACAAAACCCTGGAACTCCCTCCCTAACAGCGCCGTGGGTGTGCCTACACCACACACGGGACAAAATGCTGGAACTCACTCCCTAACAGCGCCGTGGGTGTACCTACACCACAGGGACAAAATCCTGGAAATCCCTCCCTAACGGCGCCGTGGGTGTACCTACACCACACGGACAAAATCCTGGAACGCTCTCCCTAACAGCGCCGTGGGTGTACCTACACCACACGGGACAAAATCCTGGAACTCCCTCCCTAACAGCGCCGTGGGTGTACCTACACCACACACGGGACAAAATCCTGGAACATCCTCCCTAACAGCGCTATGGGTGTACCTACACCACACACAGGACAAAATCCAGGAACTCACTCCCTAACAGCGCCGTGGGTGTACCTACACCACAGGGACAAAATCCTGGAACTCCCTCCCTAACAGCGCCGTGGGTGTACCTACAGCACACGGGGTCAAAATACTGGAACTCCCTCCCTAACAGCGCCATGGGTGTACCTACAACACAGGGACAAAATCCTGGAACTCCCTCCCTAACAGCGCCGTGGGTGTACCTACACCACACGGACAAAATCCTGGAACTCCCTCCCTAGCAGCGCCGTGGGTGTACCTACACCACAGGGACAAAGTCCTGGAACTCCCTCCCTAACAGCGCTGTGTGTGTACCTGCACTACACACGGGACAAAATCCAGGAACTTCCTCCATAACAGCGCCGTAGGTGTACCTACACCACACACGGGACAAAATCCAGGAACTCACTCCCTAACAGCGCCGTGGGTGTACCTACACCACACGGATAAAATCCTGGAACTCCCTCCCTAACAGCGCCGTGGGTGTACCTGCACTACACACGGGACAAAATCCTGGAACTCACTCCCTAACAGCGCCGTGGGTGTACCTACACCACGCGGACAAAATCCTGGAACTCCCTCCCTAACAGCGCCGTGGGTGTACCTGCACCACACGGGACAAAATCCTGGAACTCCCTCCCTAACAGCGCCGTGGGTGTACCTACACCACACACGGGACAAAATCCTGGAACTCCCTCCCTAACAGCGCCGTGGGTGTACCTACTCCACACACAGGGGACAAAATCCTGGAACTCCATCCCTACCAGCGCCGTGGGTGTACCTACACCACACGGGGACAAAATCCTGTAACTCCCTCCCTAACAGCACTGTGGGTGTACCTACACCACAGGGACAAAATCCTGGAACTCCATCCCTAACAGCGCCGTGGGTGTACCTACACCACACACAGGGGACAAAATCCTGGAACTCCATCCCCAACAGCGCCGTGGGTGTACCTACACCACACAGAGGGTACAAAATCCTGGAACTCCCTCCCTAACAGCGCCGTGGGTGTACCTACACCAAACGGACAAAATCCTGGAACTCCCTCCCTAACAGCGCCGTGGGTGTACCTACACAACACGGACAAAATCCTGGAACTCCCTCCCTAACAGCGCCGTGGGAGTACCTACACCACACGGGACAAAATCCTGGAAGTCCCTCCCTAACTGCGCCATGGGTGTACCTACACCACACACAAAATCCTGGAACTCCCTCCCTAACAGCGCTGTGGGTGTACCTACACCACAGGGACAAAATCCTGGAACTCCCTCCCTAACAGCGCTGTGGGTGTACCTACACCACAGGGACAAAATCCTGGAACTCCCTCCCTAACAGCGCCGTGGGTGTACCTACTCCACACACAAAATCCTGGAACTCCCTCCCTAACAGCGCTGTGGGTGTACCTACACCACAGGGACAAAATCCTGGAACTCGCTCCCTAACAGCGCCGTGGGTGTGCCTACACCACAGGGACAAAATCCTGGAACTCGCTCCCTAACAGCGCCGTGGGTGTGCCTACACCACAGGGACCAAATCCTGGAACTCCCTCCCTAACAGCGCCGTGGGTGTACCTACACCACACGGAGAAAATCCTGGAACCCCCTCCCTAACAGCGCTGTGGGTGTAACTACTCCACACACGGGACAAAATCCTGGAACTTCCTCACTAACAGCGCTGTGGGTGTACTTACACCACACACGGGACAAAATCCTGGATCTCACTCCCTAACAGCGCCGTGGGTGTACCTACACCACAGGGACAAAATCCTGGAACTCCCTCCCTAACAGCGCCGTGGGTGTACCCACACCACACACATGGGACAAAATCCTGGAACTCCATCCCTACCAGTGCCGTGGGTGTACCTACACCACACGGGGACAAAATCCTGGAACTCCCTCCCTAACAGCACTGTGGGTGTACCTACACCACACAGAGGGGGCAAAATCCTGGAACTCCCTCCCTAACAGCGCCGTGGGTGTACCTACACAACACGGACAAAATCCTGGAACTCCCTCCCTAACAGCGCCGTGGGAGTACCTACACCACACGGGACTAAATCCTGGAAGACCCTCCCTAACTGCGCCATGGGTATACCTACACCACACACAAAATCCTGGAACTCCCTCCCTAACAGCGCCATGGGTGTACCTACACCACACACAAAATCCTGGAACTCCCACCCTAACAGCGCTGTGGGTGTACCTACACCACAGGGACAAAATCCTGGAACTCCCTCCCTAACAGCGCCGTGGGTGTACCTACACCACACACAAAATCCAGGAACTCCGTCCCAAACAGCGCAGTGGGTGTACCTACACCACACAGACAAAATCCTGGAACTCCCTCCCTAACAGCGCCGTGGGTGTGCCTACACCACAGGGACAAAATCCTGGAACTCCCTCCCTAACAGCGCTGTGGGTGTGCCTACACCACAGGGCCAAAATCCTGGAACTCCCTCCCTAACAGCGCCGTGGGAGTACCTACACCACACGGAGAAAATCCTGGAACTCCCTCCCTAACAGCGCTGTGGGTGTACCTACACCACACACGGGACAAAATCCTGGAACTTCCTCACTAACAGCGCCGTGGGTGTACCTACACCACACACGGGACAAAATCCTGGATCTCACTTCCTAACAGCGCCGTGGGTGTACCTACACCACAGGGACAAAATCCTGGAACTCCCTCCCTAACAGCGCTGTGGGTGTACCTACAACACACACGGGACAAAATCCTGGAACTTCTTCCCTAACAGCGCCGTGGGTGTACCTACACCACACACGGGACAAAATCCTGGAACTCACTCCCTAACACCGCCGTGGGTGTACCTTCACCACAGGGACAAAATCCTGGAACTTCCTCACTAACAGCGCCGTGGGTGTACCTACACCACACACGGGACAAAATCCTGGATCTCACTTCCTAACAGCGCCGTGGGTGTACCTACACCACAGGGACAAAATCCTGGAACTCCCTCCCTAACAGCGCTGTGGGTGTACCTACAACACACACGGGACAAAATCCTGGAACTTCTTCCCTAACAGCGCCGTGGGTGTACCTACACCACACACGGGACAAAATCCTGGAACTCACTCCCTAACACCGCCGTGGGTGTACCTTCACCACAGGGACAAAATCCTGGAACTCCCTCCCTAACAGCGCCGTGGGTGTACCTACACCACAGGGACAAAATCCTGGAACTCCCTCCCTAACAGCGCCATGGGGGTACCTACAACACACGGGGACAAAATCCTGGAACTCCCTCCCTAACAGCGCCGTGGGTGTACCTACACCACAGGGACAAAATCCTGGAACTCCCTCCCTAACAGCGCCGTGGATGTACCTACACCACACGGACAAAATCCTGGAACTCCCTCCCTAACAGCGCTGTGGGTGTACCTACACCACAGGGACAAAATCCTGGAAATCCCTCCCTAACAGTGCCGTGGGTGTACCTACACCACAAGGACAAAATCCTGGAACTCCCTCCCTAACAGCGCTGTGGGTGTACCTGCACCACACGGGGACAAAATCCTGGAACTCCCTCCCTAACAGCGCCGTGGATGTACCTACACCACACGGACAAAATCCTGGAACTCCCTCCCTAACAGCGCTGTGGGTGTACCTACACCACAGGGACAAAATCCTGGAAATCCCTCCCTAACAGTGCCGTGGGTGTACCTACACCACAAGGACAAAATCCTGGAACTCCCTCCCTAACAGCGCTGTGGGTGTACCTGCACCACACGGGGACAAAATCCTGGAACTCCCTCCCTAACAGCGCCGTGGGTGTACCTACACCACACGGGGACAAAATCCTGGAACTCCCTCCCTAACAGCGCTGTGGGTGTACCTACACCACACGGACAAAATCCTGGAACTCCCTCCCTAGCAGCGCCGTGGGTGTACCTACACCACACGGACAAAATCCTGGAACTCCCTCCCTAACAGCGCCGTCGGTGTACCTACACCACAGGGACAAAATCCTGGAACTCCCTCCCTAACAGCACCGTGGGTGTACCTACACCACAGGGACAAAATCCTGGAACTCCCTCCCTAACAGCGCAGTGGGTGTACCTACACCACACGGACAAAATCCTGGAACTCACTCCGTAACAGCGCCGTGGGTGTACCTACACCACAGGGAAAAAATCCTGGAACACCCTCCCTAACAGCGCCGTGGGTGTACCTACACCAGAGGGACAAAATCCTGGAACTCCCTCCCTAACCGCGCCAAGGGTGTACCTACACCACACGGGGACAAAATCCTGGAACTCCCTCCCTAATAGCGCTGTGGGTGTACGTACACCACAGTGACAAAATCCTGGAAATCCCTCCCTAACAGCGGCGTGGGTGTACCTACACGAAAGGGACAAAATCCTGGAACTCTCTCCCTAACAGCGCCGTGGGTGTACCTACACCACAGAGACAAAATCGTGGAACTCCCTCCCTAACAGCGCTGTGGGTGTACCTACACCGCACGGGACAAAATCCTGGAACTCCCTCCCTAACAGCGCCGTGGGTGTACCTACACCACACGGACAAAATCATAGAACTCCCTCCCTAACATCGCCGTGGGTGTACCTACACCACAAGGACAAAATCCTGGAACTCCCTCCCTAACAGCGCCATGGGTGTACCTACACCACAGAGACAAAATCCTGGAACTCCCTCCCTAACATCGCCGTGGGTGTACCTACACCACACGGACAAAATCCTGGAACTCCCTCCCTAACAGCGCCATTGGTGTACCTACACCACAGAGACAGAATCCTGGAACTCCCTCCCTAACAGCGCCGTGGGTGTACCTACACCACACGGACAAAATCCTGGAACTCTCTCCCTAACAGCGCCGTGGGTGTACCTACACCACACGGACAAAATCCTGGAACTCCCTCCCTAACAGCGCTGTGGGTGTACCTACACCACACGGACAAAATCCTGGAACACCCTCCCTAACAGCGCCGTGGGTGTACCTACACCACAGAGACAAAATCCTGGAACTCCCTCCCTAACAGCGCTGTGGGTGTACCTACACCGCACGGGACAAAATCCTGGAACTCCCTCCCTAACAGCGCCGTGGGTGTACCTACACCACAGGGACAAAATCCTGGAACTCCCTCCCTAACATCGCCGTGGGTGTACCTACACCACAGAGACAAAATCCTGGAAAACCCTCCCTAACAGCGCCATGGGTGTACCTACACCACAGGGACAAAATCCTGGAACTCCCTCCCTAACATCGCCGTGGGTGTATCTAGACCACATGGACAAAATCCTGGAACTCTCTCCGTAACAGCGCCGTGGGTGTACCTACACCACACGGACAAAATCCTGGAACTCCCTCCCTAACTGCGCCATGGGTGTACCTACACCACACACAAAATCCTGGAACTCCCTCCCTAACAGCGCCATGGGTGTACCTACACCACACACAAAATCCTGGAACTCCCACCCTAACAGCGCTGTGGGTGTACCTACACCACAGGGACAAAATCCTGGAACTCCCTCCCTAACAGCGCCGTGGGTGTACCTACACCACACACAAAATCCTGGAACTCCGTCCCAAACAGCGCAGTGGGTGTACCTACACCACACAGACAAAATCCTGGAACTCCCTCCCTAACAGCGCCGTGGGTGTGCCTACACCACAGGGACAAAATCCTGGAACTCCCTCCCTAACAGCGCCGTGGGTGTGCCTACACCACAGGGACAAAATCCTGGAACTCCCTCCCTAACAGCGCCGTGGGAGTACCTACACCACACGGAGAAAATCCTGGAACTCCCTCCCTAACAGCGCTGTGGGTGTACCTACACCACACACGGGACAAAATCCTGGAACTTCCTCACTAACAGCGCCGTGGGTGTACCTACACCACACACGGGACAAAATCCTGGATCTCACTCCCTAACAGCGCCGTGGGTGTACCTACACCACAAGGACAAAATCCTGGAACTCCCTCCCTAACAGCGCTGTGGGTGTACCTACAACACACACGGGACAAAATCCTGGAACCTCTTCCCTAACAGCGCCGTCGGTGTACCTACACCACACACGGGACAAAATCCTGGAACTCACTCCCTAACACCGCCGTGGGTGTACCTTCACCACAGGGACAAAATCCTGGAACTCCCTCCCTAACAGCGCCGTGGGTGTACCTACACCACAGGGACAAAATCCTGGAACTCCCTCCCTAACAGCGCCATGGGTGTACCTACAACACACGGGGACAAAATCCTGGAACTACCTCCCTAACAGCGCCGTGGGTGTACCTACACCACAGGGACAAAATCCTGGAACTCCCTCCCTAACAGCGCCGTGGGTGTACCTACACCACACGGACAAATCCTGGAACACCCTCCCTAACAGCGCTGTGGGTGTACCTACACTACACACAGGACAAAACCCTGGAACTCCCTCCCTAACAGCGCCGTGGGTGTACCTACACCACAGGGACAAAATCGTGGAACTACCTCCCTCACAGCGCCGTGGGTGTACCTACACCACAGGGACAAAATCCTGGAACTCCCTCCCTAACAGCGCCGTGGGTGTACCTACACCGCAAGGACAAAATCCTGGAACTCCCTCCCAAACAGCGCTGTGGGTTTACCAACACCACACACGGGACAAAATCCTGGAACTTCCTCCCTAACAGCGCCGTGGGTGTACCTACACCAAACACGGGACATAATCCTGGAACTTACTCCCGAACAGCGCCGTGGGTGTACCTACACCACAGGGACAAAATCCTGGAACTCCCTCCCTAACAGCGCCGTGGGTGTACCTACACCACAGGGACAAAATCCTGGAACTCCCTCCCTAACAGCGCCGTGGGTGTACCTACACCACACACGGGACAAAATCCTGGAACTCACACCCTAACAGCGCCGTAGGTGTACCTACACCACAGGGACAAAATCCTGGAACTCCCTCCCTAACAGCGCCGTAGGTGTACCTACACCACACGGACAAAATCCTGGAACTCCCTCCCTAACAGCGCCGTGGGTGTACCTACACCACAGGGACAAAATCCAGGAACTCATGCCCTAACAGCGCCGTGGGTGTACCTACACCACAGGGACAAAATCCTGGAACGCCCTCCCAAACAGCGCCGTGGGTGTACCTACACCACACGGACAAAATCCTGGAACTCCCTCCCTAACAGCGCCGTGGGTGTACCTACACCACAGGGACAAAATCCTGGAACTCCCTCCGGAACAGCGCCGTCGGTGTACCTACACCACACACGGTACAAAATCCTGGAACTCCCTCCCTAACAGCGCCGTGAGTGTACCTACACCACACACGGGACAAAATCCTGGAACTCACTCACTAACAGCGCCGTGGGTGCACCTACACCACAGGGACAAAATCCTGGAACTCCGTCCCTAACAGCGCTGTGGGTGTACCTACACCACAGACGGGACAAAATCCTGGAACATCCTCCCTAACAGCGCCGTGGGTGTTCCTACACCACACACGGGACAAAATCCTGGAACTCACTCCCTAACAGCGCCGTGGGTGTACCTACACCACAGGGACAAAATCCTGGAACACCCTCCCTAACAGCGCCGTGGGTGTACCTACACCACACGGGGAGAAAATCGTGGAACTCCCTCCCTAACAGCGCCGTGGGTGTACCTACACCACAGGGACAAAATCCTGGAACTCCCTCCCTAACAGCGTCGTGGGTGTACCTACACCATACGGACAAAATCCTGGAACTCCCTCCCTAACAGCGCTGTGGGTGTACCTACACCACACACGGGACAAAATCCTGGAAGTACCTCCCTAACAGCGTCGTGGGTGTACCTACACCACACACGGGACAAAATCCTGGAACTCACTCCCTAACAGCGGCGTGGGTGTACCTACACCACAGGGACAAAATCCTGGAACTCCCTCCCTAACAGCGTCGTGGGTGTACCTACACCACAAACGGGACAAAATCCTGGAACTTCCTCCCTAACAGCGCCGTGGGTGTACTTACACCACAGGGACAAAATCCTGCAACTCCCTCCCTAACAGCGCTGTGGGTGTACCTACACCACATGGACAAAATCCTGGAAGTCCCTCCCTAACAGCACCGTGCGTGTACTTACACCACACGGACAAAATCCAGGAACTCCCTCCCTAACAGCGCCGTGGGTGTACCTACACCACACGGACAAAATCCTGGAACTCCCTCCCTAACATCACACTGGGTGTAGCTACACCATAGGGTCAAGTTCTGGAACTGCCTCTCTAACTGCGCCCTGTGTGTACCTACACCACAGGGACAAAATCC
This sequence comes from Cetorhinus maximus, assembly GCF_964194155.1. NCBI lineage: Eukaryota > Metazoa > Chordata > Chondrichthyes > Lamniformes > Cetorhinidae > Cetorhinus > Cetorhinus maximus. The sequence goes on along the minus strand of NW_027599102.1, from coordinate 10,888 downwards.
TGGAACACCCTCCCTAACAGCGTCATGGGTGTACCTACACCACACGGACAAAATCCTGGAACTCCCTCCCTAACAGCGCCGTGGGTGTTCGTACACCACAGGGACAAAATCCAGGAATCCCTCCCTAACAGCGCCGTGGGTGTACCTACACCACACGGACAAAATCCTGGAACTCCCTCCCTAACAGCGCTGTGGGTGTACCTACACCACACACGGGACAAAATCCTGGAATTTCCTCCCTAACAGCGCCGTGGGTGTACCTACACCACACACGGGACAAAATCCTGGATCTCACTTCCTAACAGCGCCGTGGGTGTACCTACAACACACACGGGACAAAATCCTGGAACTTCTTCCCTAACAGCGCCGTGGGTGTACCTACACCACACACGGGACAAAATCCTGGAACTCACTCCCTAACACCGCCGTGGGTGTACCTACACCACAGGGACAAAATCCTGGAACTCCCTCCCTAACAGCGCTGTGGGTGTACCTACAACACACACGGGACAAAATCCTGGAACTTCTTCCCTAACAGCGCCGTGGGTGTACCTACACCACACACGGGACAAAATCCTGGAACTCACTCCCTAACACCGCCGTGGGTGTACCTTCACCACAGGGACAAAATCCTGGAACTTCCTCACTAACAGCGCCGTGGGTGTACCTACACCACACACGGGACAAAATCCTGGATCTCACTTCCTAACAGCGCCGTGGGTGTACCTACACCACAGGGACAAAATCCTGGAACTCCCTCCCTAACAGCGCTGTGGGTGTACCTACAACACACACGGGACAAAATCCTGGAACTTCTTCCCTAACAGCGCCGTGGGTGTACCTACACCACACACGGGACAAAATCCTGGAACTCACTCCCTAACACCGCCGTGGGTGTACCTTCACCACAGGGACAAAATCCTGGAACTTCCTCCCTAACAGCGCCGTGGGTGTACCTACACCACAGGGAAAAAATCCTGGAACTCCCTCCCTAACAGCGCCATGGGTGTACCTACAACACACGGGGACAAAATCCTGGAACTCCCTCCCTAACAGCGCCGTGGGTGTACCTACACCACAGGGACAAAATCCTGGAACTCCCTCCCTAACAGCGCCGTGGATGTACCTACACCACACGGACAAAATCCTGGAACTCCCTCCCTAACAGCGCTGTGGGTGTACCTACACCACAGGGACAAAATCCTGGAAATCCCTCCCTAACAGTGCCGTGGGTGTACCTACACCACAAGGACAAAATCCTGGAACTCCCTCCCTAACAGCGCTGTGGGTGTACCTGCACCACACGGGGACAAAATCCTGGAACTCCCTCCCTAACAGCGCCGTGGATGTACCTACACCACACGGACAAAATCCTGGAACTCCCTCCCTAACAGCGCTGTGGGTGTACCTACACCACAGGGACAAAATCCTGGAAATCCCTCCCTAACAGTGCCGTGGGTGTACCTACACCACAAGGACAAAATCCTGGAACTCCCTCCCTAACAGCGCTGTGGGTGTACCTGCACCACACGGGGACAAAATCCTGGAACTCCCTCCCTAACAGCGCCGTGGGTGTACCTACACCACACGGGGACAAAATCCTGGAACTCCCTCCCTAACAGCGCTGTGGGTGTACCTACACCACACGGACAAAATCCTGGAACTCCCTCCCTAGCAGCGCCGTGGGTGTACCTACACCACACGGACAAAATCCTGGAACTCCCTCCCTAACAGCGCCGTCGGTGTACCTACACCACAGGGACAAAATCCTGGAACTCCCTCCCTAACAGCACCGTGGGTGTACCTACACCACAGGGACAAAATCCTGGAACTCCCTCCCTAACAGCGCAGTGGGTGTGCCTACACCACAGGGACAAAATCCTGGAACTCCCTCCCTAACAGCGCCGTGGGTGTGCCTACACCACAGGGACAAAATCCTGGAACTCCCTCCCTAACAGCGCCGTGGGAGTACCTACACCACACGGAGAAAATCCTGGAACTCCCTCCCTAACAGCGCTGTGGGTGTACCTACACCACACACGGGACAAAATCCTGGAACTTCCTCACTAACAGCGCCGTGGGTGTACCTACACCACACACGGGACAAAATCCTGGATCTCACTTCCTAACAGCGCCGTGGGTGTAACTACACCACAGGGACAAAATCCTGGAACTCCCTCCCTAACAGCGCTGTGGGTGTACCTACAACACACACGGGACAAAATCCTGGAACTTCTTCCCTAACAGCGCCGTGGGTGTACCTACACCACACACGGGACAAAATCCTGGAACTCACTCCCTAACACCGCCGTGGGTGTACCTTCACCACAAGGACAAAATCCTGGAACTTCCTCACTAACAGCGCCGTGGGTGTACCTACACCACACACGGGACAAAATCCTGGATCTCACTTCCTAACAGCGCCGTGGGTGTACTTACACCACAGGGACAAAATCCTGCAACTCCCTCCCTAACAGCGCTGTGGGTGTACCTACACCACATGGACAAAATCCTGGAAGTCCCTCCCTAACAGCACCGTGCGTGTACTTACACCACACGGACAAAATCCAGGAACTCCCTCCCTAACAGCGCCGTGGGTGTACCTACACCACACGGACAAAATCCTGGAACTCCCTCCCTAACATCACACTGGGTGTAGCTACACCATAGGGTCAAGTTCTGGAACTGCCTCTCTAACTGCGCCCTGTGTGTACCTACACCACAGGGACAAAATCCTGGAACACCCTCCCTAACAGCGTCGTGGGTGTACCTACACCACACGGACAAAATCCTGGAACTCAATCCCTAACAGCGCCGTGGGTGTTCGTACACCACAGGGACAAAATCCAGGAATCCCTCCCTAACAGCGCCGTGGGTGTACCTACACCACACGGACAAAATCCTGGAACTCCCTCCCTAACAGCGCTGTGGGTGTACCTACACCACACACGGGACAAAATCCTGGAATTTCCTCCCTAACAGCGCCGTGGGTGTACCTACACCACACACGGGACAAAATCATGGAACTCACTCACTAACAGCGCCGTGGGTGTACCTACACCACAGGGACAAAATCCTGGAACTCCGTCCCTAACAGCGCTGTGGGTGTACCTACACCACAAACGGGACAAAATCCTGGAACTTCCTCCCTAGCAGCGCCGTGGGTGTTCCTACACCACACACGGGACAAAATCCTGGAACTCACTCCCTAACAGCGCCGTGGGTGTACCTACACCACAGGGACAAAATCCTGGAACACAAGCCCTAACAGCGCCGTGGGTGTACCTACACCACACGGGGTCAAAATCCTGGATCTCCCTCCCTAACAGCGCCGTGGGTGTACCTACAACACAGGGACAAAATCCTGGAACTCCCTCCCTAACAGCGCCGTGGGTGTACATTCACCACACGGACAAATTCCTGGAACTCCCTCCCTAATAGCGCTGTGGGTGTATCTACACAGTGACAAAATCCTGGAAATCCCTCCCTAACAGCGGCATGGGTGTACCTACACCAAAGGGACAAAATCCTGGAACTCTCTCCCTAACAGCGCCGTGGGTGTACCTACACCACACGGACAAAATCCTGGGACTCCCTCCCTAACAGCGCTGTGGGTGTACCCACACAACACACGGGACAAAATCCTGGAACTCACTCCCTAACAGCGGCGTGGGTGTACCTACACCACAGGGACAAAATCCAGGAACTCCCTCCCTAACAGCGTCGTGGGTGTACCTACACCAAAGGGACCAAATCCTGGAACTCCCTCCCTAACAGCGCCGTGGGTGTACCTACACCACAGGGACAAAATCCTGGAACTCCCTCCCTAACAGCGCCGTGGGTGAACCTACACCACACGGACAAAATTCTGGAACTCACTCCCTAACAGCGCCGTGGGTGTACCTACACCAGAGGGACAAAATCCTGGAACTCTCTCCCTAACAGCGCCGTGGGTGTACCTACACCACACGGACAAAATCCTGGAACGCTCTCCCTAACAGCGCCGTGGGTGTACCTACACCTTACGGACAAAATCCTGGAACTCCCTCCCTAACAGCGCCGTGGGTGTACCTACACCAAAGGGACAAAATCCTGGAACTCACTCCCTAACAGCGCCGTGGGTGTACCTACACAACAGAGACAAAACCCTGGAACTCCCTCCCTAACAGCGCCGTGGGTGTGCCTACACCACACACGGGACAAAATGCTGGAACTCACTCCCTAACAGCGCCGTGGGTGTACCTACACCACAGGGACAAAATCCTGGAAATCCCTCCCTAACGGCGCCGTGGGTGTACCTACACCACACGGACAAAATCCTGGAACGCTCTCCCTAACAGCGCCGTGGGTGTACCTACACCACACGGGACAAAATCCTGGAACTCCCTCCCTAACAGCGCCGTGGGTGTACCTACACCACACACGGGACAAAATCCTGGAACATCCTCCCTAACAGCGCTATGGGTGTACCTACACCACACACAGGACAAAATCCAGGAACTCACTCCCTAACAGCGCCGTGGGTGTACCTACACCACAGGGACAAAATCCTGGAACTCCCTCCCTAACAGCGCCGTGGGTGTACCTACAGCACACGGGGTCAAAATACTGGAACTCCCTCCCTAACAGCGCCATGGGTGTACCTACAACACAGGGACAAAATCCTGGAACTCCCTCCCTAACAGCGCCGTGGGTGTACCTACACCACACGGACAAAATCCTGGAACTCCCTCCCTAGCAGCGCCGTGGGTGTACCTACACCACAGGGACAAAGTCCTGGAACTCCCTCCCTAACAGCGCTGTGTGTGTACCTGCACTACACACGGGACAAAATCCAGGAACTTCCTCCATAACAGCGCCGTAGGTGTACCTACACCACACACGGGACAAAATCCAGGAACTCACTCCCTAACAGCGCCGTGGGTGTACCTACACCACACGGATAAAATCCTGGAACTCCCTCCCTAACAGCGCCGTGGGTGTACCTGCACTACACACGGGACAAAATCCTGGAACTCACTCCCTAACAGCGCCGTGGGTGTACCTACACCACGCGGACAAAATCCTGGAACTCCCTCCCTAACAGCGCCGTGGGTGTACCTGCACCACACGGGACAAAATCCTGGAACTCCCTCCCTAACAGCGCCGTGGGTGTACCTACACCACACACGGGACAAAATCCTGGAACTCCCTCCCTAACAGCGCCGTGGGTGTACCTACTCCACACACAGGGGACAAAATCCTGGAACTCCATCCCTACCAGCGCCGTGGGTGTACCTACACCACACGGGGACAAAATCCTGTAACTCCCTCCCTAACAGCACTGTGGGTGTACCTACACCACAGGGACAAAATCCTGGAACTCCATCCCTAACAGCGCCGTGGGTGTACCTACACCACACACAGGGGACAAAATCCTGGAACTCCATCCCCAACAGCGCCGTGGGTGTACCTACACCACACAGAGGGTACAAAATCCTGGAACTCCCTCCCTAACAGCGCCGTGGGTGTACCTACACCAAACGGACAAAATCCTGGAACTCCCTCCCTAACAGCGCCGTGGGTGTACCTACACAACACGGACAAAATCCTGGAACTCCCTCCCTAACAGCGCCGTGGGAGTACCTACACCACACGGGACAAAATCCTGGAAGTCCCTCCCTAACTGCGCCATGGGTGTACCTACACCACACACAAAATCCTGGAACTCCCTCCCTAACAGCGCTGTGGGTGTACCTACACCACAGGGACAAAATCCTGGAACTCCCTCCCTAACAGCGCCGTGGGTGTACCTACTCCACACACAAAATCCTGGAACTCCCTCCCTAACAGCGCTGTGGGTGTACCTACACCACAGGGACAAAATCCTGGAACTCGCTCCCTAACAGCGCCGTGGGTGTGCCTACACCACAGGGACAAAATCCTGGAACTCGCTCCCTAACAGCGCCGTGGGTGTGCCTACACCACAGGGACCAAATCCTGGAACTCCCTCCCTAACAGCGCCGTGGGTGTACCTACACCACACGGAGAAAATCCTGGAACCCCCTCCCTAACAGCGCTGTGGGTGTAACTACTCCACACACGGGACAAAATCCTGGAACTTCCTCACTAACAGCGCTGTGGGTGTACTTACACCACACACGGGACAAAATCCTGGATCTCACTCCCTAACAGCGCCGTGGGTGTACCTACACCACAGGGACAAAATCCTGGAACTCCCTCCCTAACAGCGCCGTGGGTGTACCCACACCACACACATGGGACAAAATCCTGGAACTCCATCCCTACCAGTGCCGTGGGTGTACCTACACCACACGGGGACAAAATCCTGGAACTCCCTCCCTAACAGCACTGTGGGTGTACCTACACCACACAGAGGGGGCAAAATCCTGGAACTCCCTCCCTAACAGCGCCGTGGGTGTACCTACACAACACGGACAAAATCCTGGAACTCCCTCCCTAACAGCGCCGTGGGAGTACCTACACCACACGGGACTAAATCCTGGAAGACCCTCCCTAACTGCGCCATGGGTATACCTACACCACACACAAAATCCTGGAACTCCCTCCCTAACAGCGCCATGGGTGTACCTACACCACACACAAAATCCTGGAACTCCCACCCTAACAGCGCTGTGGGTGTACCTACACCACAGGGACAAAATCCTGGAACTCCCTCCCTAACAGCGCCGTGGGTGTACCTACACCACACACAAAATCCAGGAACTCCGTCCCAAACAGCGCAGTGGGTGTACCTACACCACACAGACAAAATCCTGGAACTCCCTCCCTAACAGCGCCGTGGGTGTGCCTACACCACAGGGACAAAATCCTGGAACTCCCTCCCTAACAGCGCTGTGGGTGTGCCTACACCACAGGGCCAAAATCCTGGAACTCCCTCCCTAACAGCGCCGTGGGAGTACCTACACCACACGGAGAAAATCCTGGAACTCCCTCCCTAACAGCGCTGTGGGTGTACCTACACCACACACGGGACAAAATCCTGGAACTTCCTCACTAACAGCGCCGTGGGTGTACCTACACCACACACGGGACAAAATCCTGGATCTCACTTCCTAACAGCGCCGTGGGTGTACCTACACCACAGGGACAAAATCCTGGAACTCCCTCCCTAACAGCGCTGTGGGTGTACCTACAACACACACGGGACAAAATCCTGGAACTTCTTCCCTAACAGCGCCGTGGGTGTACCTACACCACACACGGGACAAAATCCTGGAACTCACTCCCTAACACCGCCGTGGGTGTACCTTCACCACAGGGACAAAATCCTGGAACTTCCTCACTAACAGCGCCGTGGGTGTACCTACACCACACACGGGACAAAATCCTGGATCTCACTTCCTAACAGCGCCGTGGGTGTACCTACACCACAGGGACAAAATCCTGGAACTCCCTCCCTAACAGCGCTGTGGGTGTACCTACAACACACACGGGACAAAATCCTGGAACTTCTTCCCTAACAGCGCCGTGGGTGTACCTACACCACACACGGGACAAAATCCTGGAACTCACTCCCTAACACCGCCGTGGGTGTACCTTCACCACAGGGACAAAATCCTGGAACTCCCTCCCTAACAGCGCCGTGGGTGTACCTACACCACAGGGACAAAATCCTGGAACTCCCTCCCTAACAGCGCCATGGGGGTACCTACAACACACGGGGACAAAATCCTGGAACTCCCTCCCTAACAGCGCCGTGGGTGTACCTACACCACAGGGACAAAATCCTGGAACTCCCTCCCTAACAGCGCCGTGGATGTACCTACACCACACGGACAAAATCCTGGAACTCCCTCCCTAACAGCGCTGTGGGTGTACCTACACCACAGGGACAAAATCCTGGAAATCCCTCCCTAACAGTGCCGTGGGTGTACCTACACCACAAGGACAAAATCCTGGAACTCCCTCCCTAACAGCGCTGTGGGTGTACCTGCACCACACGGGGACAAAATCCTGGAACTCCCTCCCTAACAGCGCCGTGGATGTACCTACACCACACGGACAAAATCCTGGAACTCCCTCCCTAACAGCGCTGTGGGTGTACCTACACCACAGGGACAAAATCCTGGAAATCCCTCCCTAACAGTGCCGTGGGTGTACCTACACCACAAGGACAAAATCCTGGAACTCCCTCCCTAACAGCGCTGTGGGTGTACCTGCACCACACGGGGACAAAATCCTGGAACTCCCTCCCTAACAGCGCCGTGGGTGTACCTACACCACACGGGGACAAAATCCTGGAACTCCCTCCCTAACAGCGCTGTGGGTGTACCTACACCACACGGACAAAATCCTGGAACTCCCTCCCTAGCAGCGCCGTGGGTGTACCTACACCACACGGACAAAATCCTGGAACTCCCTCCCTAACAGCGCCGTCGGTGTACCTACACCACAGGGACAAAATCCTGGAACTCCCTCCCTAACAGCACCGTGGGTGTACCTACACCACAGGGACAAAATCCTGGAACTCCCTCCCTAACAGCGCAGTGGGTGTACCTACACCACACGGACAAAATCCTGGAACTCACTCCGTAACAGCGCCGTGGGTGTACCTACACCACAGGGAAAAAATCCTGGAACACCCTCCCTAACAGCGCCGTGGGTGTACCTACACCAGAGGGACAAAATCCTGGAACTCCCTCCCTAACCGCGCCAAGGGTGTACCTACACCACACGGGGACAAAATCCTGGAACTCCCTCCCTAATAGCGCTGTGGGTGTACGTACACCACAGTGACAAAATCCTGGAAATCCCTCCCTAACAGCGGCGTGGGTGTACCTACACGAAAGGGACAAAATCCTGGAACTCTCTCCCTAACAGCGCCGTGGGTGTACCTACACCACAGAGACAAAATCGTGGAACTCCCTCCCTAACAGCGCTGTGGGTGTACCTACACCGCACGGGACAAAATCCTGGAACTCCCTCCCTAACAGCGCCGTGGGTGTACCTACACCACACGGACAAAATCATAGAACTCCCTCCCTAACATCGCCGTGGGTGTACCTACACCACAAGGACAAAATCCTGGAACTCCCTCCCTAACAGCGCCATGGGTGTACCTACACCACAGAGACAAAATCCTGGAACTCCCTCCCTAACATCGCCGTGGGTGTACCTACACCACACGGACAAAATCCTGGAACTCCCTCCCTAACAGCGCCATTGGTGTACCTACACCACAGAGACAGAATCCTGGAACTCCCTCCCTAACAGCGCCGTGGGTGTACCTACACCACACGGACAAAATCCTGGAACTCTCTCCCTAACAGCGCCGTGGGTGTACCTACACCACACGGACAAAATCCTGGAACTCCCTCCCTAACAGCGCTGTGGGTGTACCTACACCACACGGACAAAATCCTGGAACACCCTCCCTAACAGCGCCGTGGGTGTACCTACACCACAGAGACAAAATCCTGGAACTCCCTCCCTAACAGCGCTGTGGGTGTACCTACACCGCACGGGACAAAATCCTGGAACTCCCTCCCTAACAGCGCCGTGGGTGTACCTACACCACAGGGACAAAATCCTGGAACTCCCTCCCTAACATCGCCGTGGGTGTACCTACACCACAGAGACAAAATCCTGGAAAACCCTCCCTAACAGCGCCATGGGTGTACCTACACCACAGGGACAAAATCCTGGAACTCCCTCCCTAACATCGCCGTGGGTGTATCTAGACCACATGGACAAAATCCTGGAACTCTCTCCGTAACAGCGCCGTGGGTGTACCTACACCACACGGACAAAATCCTGGAACTCCCTCCCTAACTGCGCCATGGGTGTACCTACACCACACACAAAATCCTGGAACTCCCTCCCTAACAGCGCCATGGGTGTACCTACACCACACACAAAATCCTGGAACTCCCACCCTAACAGCGCTGTGGGTGTACCTACACCACAGGGACAAAATCCTGGAACTCCCTCCCTAACAGCGCCGTGGGTGTACCTACACCACACACAAAATCCTGGAACTCCGTCCCAAACAGCGCAGTGGGTGTACCTACACCACACAGACAAAATCCTGGAACTCCCTCCCTAACAGCGCCGTGGGTGTGCCTACACCACAGGGACAAAATCCTGGAACTCCCTCCCTAACAGCGCCGTGGGTGTGCCTACACCACAGGGACAAAATCCTGGAACTCCCTCCCTAACAGCGCCGTGGGAGTACCTACACCACACGGAGAAAATCCTGGAACTCCCTCCCTAACAGCGCTGTGGGTGTACCTACACCACACACGGGACAAAATCCTGGAACTTCCTCACTAACAGCGCCGTGGGTGTACCTACACCACACACGGGACAAAATCCTGGATCTCACTCCCTAACAGCGCCGTGGGTGTACCTACACCACAAGGACAAAATCCTGGAACTCCCTCCCTAACAGCGCTGTGGGTGTACCTACAACACACACGGGACAAAATCCTGGAACCTCTTCCCTAACAGCGCCGTCGGTGTACCTACACCACACACGGGACAAAATCCTGGAACTCACTCCCTAACACCGCCGTGGGTGTACCTTCACCACAGGGACAAAATCCTGGAACTCCCTCCCTAACAGCGCCGTGGGTGTACCTACACCACAGGGACAAAATCCTGGAACTCCCTCCCTAACAGCGCCATGGGTGTACCTACAACACACGGGGACAAAATCCTGGAACTACCTCCCTAACAGCGCCGTGGGTGTACCTACACCACAGGGACAAAATCCTGGAACTCCCTCCCTAACAGCGCCGTGGGTGTACCTACACCACACGGACAAATCCTGGAACACCCTCCCTAACAGCGCTGTGGGTGTACCTACACTACACACAGGACAAAACCCTGGAACTCCCTCCCTAACAGCGCCGTGGGTGTACCT
>NW_027599101.1:0-31441 GCF_964194155.1 Cetorhinus maximus | reverse complement strand
ATTTGGAGTGCACTTCAAATGCGTACACGCACTCCAAATGCGGTCCGCGCACTCCAAATACGGTCGCCCACTCCATATACGGTCGGGCATTACAACAAAGGTCGCACACTCCAAATACCCACTCCAAATACGGTCGCGCACGTCAAATACGGTCGCCCACTCCATATACGGTCGGGCATTACAACAAAGGTCGCACACTCCAAATACCCACTCCAAATTCCGTCGCGCACTCCAAATACAGTTGCGCACTCCAAATGCGGACGCGCAATCCAAATGCGGTCGCGCAATCCTAATACGGTCGCCCACTCCAAATACGGTCGGGCATTCCAAATACGGTCACACACTCCAAATACCCACTCCAAATACGGTCGCCTACTCCAAATGCCCACTCCAAATATGGTAGCGCACTCCAAATACGATCGCCCACTCCAAATACGGTCGCGCACTCCAAATTCCGGCGTGCACTACAAATACGGTCGCCCATTCCAAATACGGTCGCGCACTCCAAATACAGTCGCCCTCTCCAAATGCGGTCGCGCCCTCCAAATACGGTCGCGCACTCCAAATACGGGCATGCACTCCAAATACGGTCGTGCACTCCAAATACGGGCGCGCACTTCAAATACGGACGCGCACTCCAAATACGGGCGCACACTCCATATACGGACGCGCACTCCAAATACGCGCGCGCACTCCAAAAGCGATCGCGCACTCCAAATGCGCTCGCGCATTCCAAATATGGTCGCGCACTCCAAATACGGGCGCGCACTCCAAATGCGGTTGCGCACTCCAAATGCAGTCGCGCACTCCAAAAACCCACTCCAAATACGGTCGCAAATGCCAAATGCGGTCGGACAGTCCAAATACGGTCATGCACTCCAAATATGGGCGCGCACTCCAAATGAGGTTGCGCACTCCAAATACCCACTCCAAATACGGTCGCGCACTCCAAATACGGTCGCGCACTCAAAATACCCACTCCAATTACAGTCGCGCACTCCAAATACGGTCGCGCACTCCAAGTACAGTCGCGCACTCCAAATGCGTACACGCACTCCAAATGCGGTCGCGCACTCCAAATACGGTCGCCCACTCCATATACGGTCGGGCATTACAACTAAGGTCGCACACTCCAAATACCCACTCCAAATACGGTCGCGCACATCAAATACGGTCGCCTACTCCAAATGCCCACCCCAAATACGGGCGCGCACTCCTAATCTGGTCGCGCACTCCAAATACGGTCGCGCACTCCAAATACAGTCGCACATTCCAAATACGGTCGCGCACTCCAAATACCCACTCCAAATACGGTCGCCCACTCCACATACGGTCGCCCACTCCAAATACGGTCGCCCACTCCAAATACAGTCGCGCACTCCAAATACGGTCGCCTACTCCATATACCCACTCCAAATACGGTCGCGCACTCCAAATATATTCGCCCACTCCAAATACGGTCACGCACTCCAAATACGGTCGTCCACTCCAAATACGGTCGTCCACTCCAAATACGGACGTCCACTCCACATACGGCCGGCCACACTAAATACGGGCGCGTGCTCCAAATCCGGTCGCGCACTCCAAATGCGCTCGCGCACTCCAAATACGGTCGCCTACTCCAAATGCGGTCCCCGACTCCAAATACAGCTCGCACTCCAAACACGGGTGCGCACTCCAAATCCGGTCGCGCACTCCAAATATGGTGGCCCACTCCAAATACGGTCGCGCAATCCAAATACGGTCGCCCACTCCACATACGTTCGCCCACTCTAAATACGGTCGCGCACTCCAAATACAGTCACCCTCTCCAAATACGGGCGCGGACTCCAAATACGGGCGCGCACTCCAAATACGGTCGCACACTCCAAAAACGGACTCGCACTCCAAATACAGTCGCACATTCCAAAAATGGTCGCGCACTCCAAATACCCACTCCAAATACGGTCGCGCACTCCAAATACGGGCGCGAACTCCAATTACGGTCTGCCACTCCAAATACGGTCGCCCACTCCAAATACGGTCGCGCACTCCAAATACGGTCGCCTACTCCAAATGCGGTCCCCGACTCCAAATACGGTCGCGGACTCCAAACACAGGTGCGCACTCCAAATCCAGTCGCGCACTCCAAATACGGTCGCGCTCTCCAAATACGGTCGCACACTCCAAATACGGGCGCGCACTCCAAATACGGGCGCGCACTCCAAATACGGTCGCCCATTCCAAATACGGTCGCCCTCTCCACGTACAGTCGCCCACTCCAAATACGGTCGCGCACTTGAAATACGGTCGCCCACTCCAAATACGGTCGCGCACTCCAAATGCCCACTCCAAATACGGTCGCCAACTCCAATTGCGGTCGCGCACTCCAAATACCCACTCCACATACGGTTGTGCACTCCAAATATGGGCGCGCACTCCAAATACGGGCGCGCACTCCAAATATGGTCGCCCATTCCAAATATGATTGCCCACTACAAATACGGTCGCCCAATCCACATATGGTCGCCAACTGAAAATAAGATGGCGCACTCCAAATACGGTCGCCTACTCCAAATACAGTCGCGCACTACAATTACGGTCGCCCACTCCAAATACGGTCGCGCACTCCAAATACGGTCGCCCAATCCAAATACGGTCGCGCACTCCAAATACGGTCGCCCAATCCAAATACGGTCGCGCACTGCAAATACCCACTCCAAATACGGTCGCGCACTCCAAATACCCACTCCAAATGCAGTCGCCCACTTCACATACGGTCGCCAACCCCAAATACGGTCGAGCACTCCAAATACGGTCGCCCATTCCAAATATGGTCGCGCACTTCAAATATATTCGCCAACTCCAAATAAGATGGCGCACTCCAAATACGGTCGCCTACTCCAAATACGGTCGCGCACTACAATTACGGTCGCCCACTCCAAATACGGTCGCGCACTCCAAATACGGTCGCCCAATCAAAATACGGTCGCGCACTGCAAATACCCACTCCAAATACGGTCGCGCACTCCAAATACCCACTCCAAATGCAGTCGCCCACGTCACATACGGTCGCCAACCCCAATACCGTCGAGCACGCCAAATACGGTCGCCCAATCCAAATACGGTCGCGCACTTCAAATATATTCGCCCACTCCAAATACGGTCACGCACCCCAAATACGGGCGTGCACTCCAAATACAGGCGCGCACTCCAAACACGGGCGCGCACTCCAAATACAGGCATGCACACCAAATACGGGCGCACATTCCAATCATGGTCGCGCACTCATATAACGGGCGCGCACTCCAAATGCGGGCGCGCACTCCACATGCGGGCGCGCACTCCAAATGCAGGCGCGCACTCCAAATGAAGGCGCCCACTCCATTTGCGAGCGCCCACTCCATGTACGGGCACACCCTCCAAATACGGTCGTGCACTCCAAATACGGTCGCGCACTCCAAATACAGTTGCGCACTCCAAATACGGTCGCGCACTCCAAATACAGTCGCGGACTCCAAATACGGGCGCGCACTCCAAATACGGTCGCGCATTCCAAATACGGTCGCCCACTCCAAATACGGTCGCCCACTCCAATTACGGGCGCCCACTCCAAATACGGTTGCCCATTCCAAATACGGTTGCGCACTCCAAATACGGTCGCGCATTCCAAATACGGTCGCGCATTCCAAATTCGGTCGCGCACTCCAAATATGGGCACGGACTCCAAATACGGTCGCGCATTCCAAATTCGGTCGCGCACTCCAAATATGGGCACGGACTCCAAATACGGGCGTGCACACCAAATACGGGCGAGCATTCCAAATACGGATGCGCACTCCAAAAAAGGGCGCTTACTCCAAATACGGGCGCACACTTCCAATACTGCCGCGCACTCCAAATACGGTCGCACACTCCAAATACTGTCGCGCACTCCAAATACTGTCGCCCACTCCAAATACGGGCGCGCACTCCAAATACGGGCGCGCACTCCAAATACGGGAGCGCACTCCAAATACGGTGGCGGACTCCAAATACGGGCGAGGACTCCAAATACGGGCGCACACTCCAAATACGGGCGTGCACTCGAAATACGGGCGCACACTCCATATACGGGAGCGCACTCCAAATACGGGCATACACTCCAAATACGGGCACGCTCTCCAAATACGGTTGCCCACTCCAAATGCGGTCGTGCACTATAAATACCCACTCCAAATACGGTTGCGCACTCCAAATACGGTCGCGCACTCCAAATACAGTTGCACACTCCAAATACGGTCGTACATTCCAAATACGGTCGCGCACTCCAAATAACCACTCCAAATACGGTCGCGCAGTCCAAATACCCACTCCAAATACATTCACCTACTCCAAATGCTGTCGCCCACTCCAAATACGGTCGCGCACTCCAAATACAGTCGCGCACTCCTAATACGGTCGCGCACTCCAAATACGGGCGCGCACTCCAAATACGGGCGCGCACTCCAAATACGGTCGCCCATTCCAAATACGGTCGCTCACTCCACATACGGTCGCCAACTCCAAATACGTTCACCCACTCCAAATACGATCACTCACTCCAAATTCGGTCGCCCACTCCGAATACGGGCGCAGACTCCAAATACGGGCGCGCACTCCAAATATGGTCGCGCACTCCAAATACGGTCGCCCACACCAAATACAGTCGCCCACTCCAAATACGGTCGCGCACTCCAAATATGGTCGCCCACTCCAAATACGGTCGCGCACTCCAAATACGGTCGCCTACTCCATTTGCGAAGGCCCACTCCAAATACGGGCACGCACTCCCAATACGGGCGTGCACTCCAAATACAGGCGCGCACTCCAAATACGGGCACACACACCAAATACGGGCGCGCACTCCAATCACGGGCGCGCACTCCAAATACAGGCGCGCACTCCAAATACGGGCACGCACTCCAAATGCGGGCGCCCACTCCATTTGCGAGCACCCACTCCAAATACGGTCGCTTACTCCTAATGTGGTTGCCCACTCCAAATACGGGCGCGGACTCCAAATATGTCGCGAACTCCAAATACAGTCACGCACTCCATATACGGGCGTGCACTCCAAATACGGGCACGCTCTCCAAATACGCTTGCCCACTCCAAATGCGGTCGTGCACTATAAATACGATCGCGCACTCCAAATACGGTTGCACACTCCAAATACGGTCGCACATTCCAAATACGGTCGCGCACTCCAAATACGGGCGCGCACTCCAAATACGGGCGCGCACTCCAAATACGGGCGCGCACTCCAAATACGTTCGCCCATTCCAAATACGGTCGCCCACTCCAAATTCGGTCGCCCACTTCGAATACGGGCGCAGACTCCAAATACGGGTGCACACTCCAAATACGGTCGCCCACACCAAATGCAGTCGCCCACTCCAAATACGGACGCGCACTCCAAATATGGGCGCGAACTCCAAGTACGGGCGCGCACTCCAAATACGGGCGCGCACTCCAATTACGGGTGCGCACACCAAATACGGGCCCGCACTCCAATCACGGGCGTGCACTCCAAATACAGGCGCCCACTTCAGATATGATCGCTCACTCCAAATACGGTCGCCTACTCCAAATGTTGTGAATGTGTACGCTCCCCTGGGCTTGCAGCAGCAAGCGAGCTTCTTTGAAGAAGTGTCCACTCATCTCGGCTCCATCGACGCGGGCGAGTGCATCGTCCTCGGGGGGGATTTTAATTGCACCCTCGAGGCCCGGGACCGTCACGGTACCCAGCACCGTACGCGAGGTGCGAGTAAGTTACGGGACTTGGTCAGGTCCTTCGACTTGGTGGATGTCTGGCGAAATCTCCATCCCGATTCCAGCGTTTTCACCTTTGTGTTACCTGGAGTCGGAGCGTCCAGACTCGACCGTCTTTACGTTTCGAAGGCGTACGTGTCCTGCGTTCCGGCAGCTTCCGTGCAGCAGGTGCCGTGCACGGACCACCGGCTGGTGTGGGCGGAGCTCGCTCCGTTTTGCGCTCGGACGGGGTCCGCGTACTGGCCCTTTAACAACCTGTTGCTGGAGGACGAGCGGTTCCTGGACTCATTTCGTCGTTTCTGGGCCGGCTGGAGAAGGAAGCGGGGAGGCTTCCCCTCCTTGAGGCTATGGTGGGACGTGGGCAAGACTCACGTCCGAGTTTTCTGTCAAGAGTACGCGAAGGGGTCGACAAAGAGGCGGAAATCCAGGGTGGAGGAGTTGGAGAAGGAGGTGCTCGACCTGGAGGCAGGTCTCCGTCAGCCCGACGCGGACCCGGCCCTGCGGTCGGTGTACGATGAGAAGAAGGGCGCGTTGCGGGACCTGCAACTCACCGGGTCCCGGGGCGCGTTCGTGAGGTCACGGATCCGGTTCCTCAAGGACCTTGACCGTGGCTCCCCCTTCTTCTACTCGCTGGAAAAAAGGCACGGGGTCTGTCAGCAGCTCTTTACGCTGCTGGCCGACGACGGATCCCTCGTCTCGGATCCGGAGGGCATCAGGGCCATGACCAGGAACTTTTACACTGCCCTGTTCTCTTCGGATCCGTCCAGCGAGGATGCTTGCAGAGTTTTGTGGGAGGACCTGCTGCAGGTCGGCCCGGAGGGCGCCGGAAAGCTTGACTCCCCTATAAGTCTGGGGGAGCTGACCGGCGCCCTCGATGGTCTCTCAAGGGGAAAATCCCCAGGGCTTGACGGGCTGACCGTGGAGTTCTTCAGGGCGTTCTGGGACGTCCTGGGGAGCGACTTCGCGGGGGTCCTGGGGGAGAGTATCGCTACCGGGGAGATGCCCCTTTCGTGGCGCAGGGCCGTGATTGCCCTGTTGCCGAAGAAGGGAGATCTCCGCCTTCTAAAAAACTGGCGCCCGGTCTCCCTCCTCAGCACGGACTATAAAATATTCGCTAGAGCCATGTCTTCTCGGCTCGGCACCGTGCTGGACCGCATGATCCACCCTGACCAGTCCTACACCGTCCCGGACCGCTCGATCTACGACAACGTCCATCTGGTCCGGGACATAATCCACCATTCCCAGAGCCCTGGTCTGTCGAGCGCCTTCCTGTCCCTTGATCAGGAGAAGGCGTTCGACAGGGTGGATCACGAATATTTACTCGGGACTCTGCGAGCATTCGGTTTCGGGACGCACTTTGTCGCCCGGATCCGACTTCTGTACACCGCCGCGGAGTGTCTAGTGAAGGTTAACGGGTCCC
The DNA here is from genome assembly GCF_964194155.1 of Cetorhinus maximus. Taxonomy (NCBI): domain Eukaryota; kingdom Metazoa; phylum Chordata; class Chondrichthyes; order Lamniformes; family Cetorhinidae; genus Cetorhinus; species Cetorhinus maximus. Next base: position 24,249 of record NW_027599101.1, on the reverse strand, counting down.
TGACGGCGCCCCTTCGCTTTGGGAGAGGGGTACGTCAGGGCTGCCCCCTGTCCGGCCAGTTGTATTCTATTTGCGTGGAGCCTTTCCTGCGCCTCTTGCGGAGGAGGTTGTCGGGATTGGTTCTGCGCGGGCCGGGCATCGGGGTGGTCCTTTCGGCATACGCCGATGACGTGCTCCTAATGTTTAATGACCCGGCTGACCTGCGGAGGATGCGCGAGTGCCAGGAGGTCTACTCTGCGGCTTCCTCTGCCAGGATCAACTGGGAGAAATGTTCTGGACTCCTGGTCGGCCCGTGGCAGACGGATCCCCTACCCGAGGAGCTCAGGCCTTTCACCTGGAGCAGGACCAGCATCCTCTACCTGGGGGTCCATCTCTGCCCTGCCGAGGAATCCTGGCCGGCCAACTGGCAGGAACTGGAGACGAAAGTCACCGCTCGCCTGCGGCGCTGGACAGGACTGCTCCGAGTGCTGTCTTACCGGGGTCGAGTTCTGGTCATAAACCAGCTGATCGCCGCCATGTTGTGGTATCGGCTGGTCACTTTGACCCCTCCCCCGGACTTTGTCGCGAAAATCCAGAGAATGCTAGTCGACTTCTTCTGGGACAAAAGATTGCACTGGGTCGCCGCTGAGGTTCTGAGTCTCCCGCTTAGGGAGGGCGGTCAGGCGCTAGTGTGCCTACGCACGCAGGTGGCGACTTTCCATCTTCAGACCCTGCAGCGATACCTTTACGTCGAGCCTCCTCCGAGATGGTGTGCCCTGGCGACGTATTTCTTCCGCCAGGTGCACGGCCTGAATTATGACGTGCAGCTCCTGTTTGTAGATCAGAGGGGCCTCGGCGGCTCCTTCCAGGTGTTGCCCGTCTTTTACCAGGACCTGATCAAAGTCTGGAACGTGGTCGCCACGCGACGCAGCTCTCCCCCGTCAGGAGTAGCGGCTATCGTCAGAGAGCCGCTGCTCAGGAATCCGCCCCTCCGTCCCTTTCAGTGGCTGGCGGAGAGGAGGGCTGTGGCTGCCGGGGTGACCAGGGTCGGGGACGTGCTGGGTGGCGGAGGACTGGGCTGGATGCTCCCGCAGGAGTTGGCGCGTCGCGCGTCAGTGAGTGTCCAGGTCGCAGCCGATGCCATCCAAGACCTAAAAACGGTCGTGCTCGGACCCGAAGTCATTTTAGGTCTGGAGGTGGCCCAGGTGCGCGGTGATCTTCCGGCTGAACGTTCCCCTGTTCGGACGGAATTCCACATTGGCCCCAAGCCCCGAACCCTCCCTCGGGTGCCGGTGCCCCGCAATAATATGAGCCGCCTCGGGGACATGCCCTCCGTGCCATTTGGCACGGTGCGGAGGGGTTTTCTGTACGGACTGCTGCTGCACACCTTCCATTTTCTCGCCCTGGTCCGCCGCCCGGACACGCCCTGGCGTGCCTTGTTGCCGTCCGGCGGCGGAGGCCCCCGATGGGAGGCCCTCTACGGAGGTGTTCTCCCTCTTTCTATCGGGGACGTGGGTTGGAGGGTGTTGCATGCAGCAGTCCCCTATAATCGTAAAATGTGTAGGTTCACGGACTCCCAAGACACCTGCTCTTTTTGCGGTCTTGTGGAGTCCGTGGACCACGTGTATATAGGGTGTCTTAGGCTGCACTCCCTTTTTAGTTATTTAAAAAATCTTTTGTTACTGTTTTGGTTGCACTTCAGTCCCACGCTCCTGATCTACGGACACCCGGTGCGGAAGGGGGTCGGGAAGGAGGAGGACCTCCTCGTGAACCTGCTCCTGGGCCTGGCCAAGTTGGCCATCAACAGGTCCAGGCAGCGGGCGATCGAGGGGGGAGTCCCGCCCGATTGTTTGTCCCTCTTCCGCGGCTACGTTCGCGGCCGGATGTCCCTGGAAAGGGAGCACGCGGTGTCTGCCGGCACCATCGAGGCCTTCCGTGCTCGGTGGGCACCGCGGGGACTGGGGTGTTTTGTTGACCCCTTTAATCACATCTTAGTTTGATGTTTGTAAGGTTCCTTTACAGTTTTTCCTTGATTTTACAGCTGACCTGACTTAGGGGCTGTGCTTGATTTCTCCCTTGTTCTTTTTGCTCATTTAGTTTATTGTTTTGACTCAAAAGAGTTACTCCAAATGCCCTCTCCAAATACGGTCATGCACTCCAAATACAGTCGCCCACTCCAAATACGGTCGCTCACTCCAAATACGGTCGCCCACTCCAAATGTGGTCGCCCACTCCAAATTCGGTCGTGCACTCCAAATACGGTCGCCCACTCCAAATACGGTCGCTCACTCCAAATACGGTCGCCCACTCCAAATGCGGTTGCGCACTCCAAATACGGTCGCACACTCCAAATACGTTCGCCCACTCCAAATACGGTTGCCCACTCCGAATACAGTCGCTCACTCCAAATACGGTCGCACACTCCAAATACGTTCGCCCACTCCAAATACGGTTGCCCACTCCGAATACAGTCGCTCACTCCAAATACGGTAGCGTACTTCAAATACGGTCGGGCATTCCAAATACGGTCGCACACTCCAAATTCGGTCACGCACTCCAAATACCCACTCCAATTATGGTCACGCACTCCAATTGCGGTCGCGCACTCCAAATACGGTCACCCACTCCAATTGCGGTCGCACACTCCAACTACCCACTCCAATTACTGTCGCGCACTCCAATTGCGGTCGCGCACTCCAAAAACCCACTCCAAATTCAGTCGCGCGCTCCAAATACGGTCGCGCACTCCAAATACCCACTCCAATTACGGTCGCGCATTCCAAAGACGGCCGCTCACTCCAAGTGCCCTCTCCAAATACGGTTGCGCACTCCAAATACAGTCGCCTACTCCAAATACGGTCGCGCACTCCAAATACGGTCGTGCACTCCAAATGCCCTCTCCAAATACGGTCGCACACTCCAAATACATTCGCCTACTCCAAATGCGTTCGCCCACTCCAAATGCGGTTGCGCACTCCAAATAACCACTCCAATTGCGGTCGCGCACTCCAAAAACCCACTCCAAATTCAGTCGTGCACTCCAAATACGGTTGCTCACTCCAAGTGCCCTCTCCAAATACGGTCGTGCACTCCAAATACAGTCGCCTACTCCAAATACGGTCGCGCACTCCAAATACGGTCGCGCACTCCAAATGCCCTCTCCAAATACGGTCGCACACTCCAAATACATTCGCCTACTCCAAATGCAGTCGCCCACTCCAAATGCGGTTGCGCACTCCAAGTAACCACTCCAATTGCGGTCGCGCACTCCAAAAACCCACTCCAAATTCAGTCGCGCACTCCAAATACGGTTGCGCACTCCAAATACCCACTCCAATTACGGTCGCGCCTTCCAAATACAGTCGCGCACTCCAAGTGCCCTCTCCAAATACGGTCGCTACTCCAAATGCGGTCGCCCACTCCAAATACGGTCGCGCACTCCAAATACGGTCGCCCACTCCAAATACGGTTGCCCACTCCAAATACGGTTGCCCACTCCAAATACAGTCGCTCACTCCAAATACAGTCGCTCACTCCAAATACGGTCGCGCACTCTAAATACGGTCGCCCACTCCAAATACGGTCGCCCACTCCATATACGGTCGCGCACTCCAAATTACGGTCGCGCACTCCAATTGCGGTCGCGCACTCCAAAAACCCACTCCAAATACAGTCACGCACTCCAGCTACCCACTCCAATTTAGGTCGCGCAATCCAATTGCGGTCGCGCACTCCAAAAACCCACTCCAAATACAGTCACGCACTCCAAATACCGTCGCGCACTCCAAATACACACTCCAATTACGGTCGCACATTCCAAATACGGTCGCGCACTCCAAATGCCCTCTCCAAATGCGGTCGCGCACTCCAAATACAGTCGCCCACTCCAAATACGGTCGCCCACTCCAAATCCTGTCGCGCACTCCAAATACGGTCGCGCATTCCAAATACGGTCGCGCACTTCAAATACCCACTCCAAATGTGGTCGCGCACTCCAAATACTGTCGCCCACTCCAAATACGGTCGCACACTCCAAATACGGTTGCCCACTCCAAATACGGTTGCCCACTCCAAATACAGTCGCTCACTCCAAATACAGTCGCGCACTCCAAATACGGTCGGGCATTCCACATACGGTCGCGCATTCCAAATACAGTCGCGCACTCCAAATACGGTCGCGCACTCCAAATACCCACTCCAATTACGGTCGCGCATTCCTAATACGGTCGCCCACTCCGACTGCGGTCGCGCACTCCAAATACGGTCGCGCACTCCAAATATGGTCGCGCACTCCAAATCCTGTCGCGCACTCCAAATGCGGTCGCGCATTCCAAATACGGTCGCGCACTTCAAATACCCACTCCAAATGTGGTCGCGCACTCCAAATACTGTCGCCCACTCCAAATACGGTCGCCCACTCCAAATACGGTCGCCCACTCGACATACGGTCGCCGTCTCCAAATACGGTCGCGCACTCATTATATGGTTGCCCACTCCAATTGCGGTCACGCACTCCAAATACGGTCGCGCACTCCATATACGGGCGCGCACTCCAAATAAGGTCGCCCATTCCAAATACGGTCGCCGACTCCAAATACGGCCGCCCACTCGACATACGGTCGCCGACTCCAAATACGGTCGCGATCTCCTAATACGGTCGCGCACTCCAAATACGGTCGCCCACTCCAAATATGGTTTCGCACTCCAAATACGGGCGTGCACTCAAAATACTGGCGCGCACTCCAAATGCGGTTGCGCACACCAAATAACCGCTCCAATTGCAGTCGCGCACTGCAACTACCCACTCCAATTACGGTCGCGCACTCCAATTGTGGTCACGCACTCCAAATACCCACTCCAATTGCGGTCGCGCAATGCAAATACCCACTCCAATTACTGTCGCGCACTCCAATTGCGGTCGCGCACTCCAAAAACCCACTCCAAATACGGTCGCACACTCCAAATACATTCGCCTACTCAAAATACGGTCGCCCACTCCAGATGCGGTCGCGCACTCCAAATAACCACTCCAATTATGGTCGCGCACTCCAATTGCGGTCGCGCACTCCAAAAACCCACTCCAAATACAGTCGCGCACTCCAAATACGGTCGCGCACTCCAAATACCCACTCCAATTACGGTCACACCTTCCAAATACGGTCGCGCACTCCAAGTGCCCTCTCCAAATACGGTCGCGCACTCCAAATACAGTCGCCTACTCCAAATGCGGTCGCCCACTCCAAATACGGTCGCGCACTCCAAATGCGGTCGCGCACTCCAAATGCCCTCTCCAAATGCGGTCGCGCACTCCAAATACAGTCGCCTACCCAAATGCGGTTGGCCACACCAAATACGGTCGCGCACTCCTAATACGGTCACCCACTCCGACTGCGGTCGCGCACTCCAAATACGGTCGCGCACTCCAAATATGGTCGCGCACTCCAAATCCTGTCGCGCACTCCAAATACGGTCGCGCATTCCAAATACGGTCGCGCACTTCAAATACCCACTCCAAATGTGGTCGCGCACTCCAAATACTGTCGCCCACTCCAAATACGGTCGCCCACTCCAAATATGGTCGCCCACTCCAAATACAGTCGCTAATCCAAATGCGGTCGCCCACTCCAAATACGGTCGCCCACTCCAAATATGGTCGCCCACTCCAAATACAGTCGCTAATCCAAATGCGGTCGCCCACTCCAAATACGGTCGCGCACTCCAAATTCGGTCGCGCACTCCAAATATGGTCCCGCACTCCAAATACGGTCGCGCACTCCAAATGCAGTCGCACACTCCAAATACGGTCGCCCACTCCAAATACAGTTGCCCACTCCGAATACAGTCGCTCACTCGAAATACGGTCACGCACTCCAACTACCCTCTCCAATTACGGTCGCGCACTCCAATTGCGGTCGCGCACTCCAAAAACCGACTCCAAATTCAGTCGCGCACTCCAAATACGGTCGCGCACACCAAATACCCACTCCAAATTCGGTCGAGCACTCCAAATGCCCTCTCCAAATACGGTCACGCACTCCAAATATAGTCGCCTACTCCAAATACGGTCGCCCACTCCAAATACGGTCGCCCACTCCAAATACGGTCGCCCATTCCAAATACGTTCGTGCACTCCAAAAACGGCTGCCCACTCGACATACGGTCGCCGTCTCCAAATACGGTCGCGCACTCATTATACGGTTGCCCACTCCAATTGCGGTCGCGCACTCCAAATACAATCACGCACTCCATATACGGGCGCGCACTCCAAATAAGGTCGCCCATTCCAAATACGGTCGCCGACTCCAAATACGGTCGCGATCTCCTAATACGGTCTCGCACTCCAAATACGGTCGCCCACTCCGACTGCGGTCGCGCACTCCAAATACGGTCGCGCACTCCAAATATGTTCGCGCACTCCAAATCCTGTCGCGCACTCCAAATACGGTCGCGCATTCCAAATACGGTCGCGCACTTCAAATACCCACTCCAAATGTGGTCGCGCACTCCAAATACTGTCGCCCACTCCAAATACGGTCGCCCACTCCAAATATGGTCGCCCACTCCAAATACGGTCGCGCACTCCTAATACGGGCGCCCACTCAAATACGGGCGCGCACTCCAAATACGGACACCCATTCCAAATACGGTCGCCCACTCCAAATACGGTCGCCAACTCCACATACGGTCGTGCACTCCAAATACGGTCGCGCACTCCAAATACGGTCGAGCATTCCAAATACGGTCGCGCACTCCAAATACGGTCGCGCACTCCAAATGCGGTCGCGCACTCCAAATACGGTCGCCCACTCCAAATACGGTCGCCCATTCCAAATACAGTAGCTCACTCCAAATACTGTTGCGCACTCCAAATACGGTCAGGCATTCCAAATACGGTCGCGCACTCCAAATACGGTCGCCCAGTCCAAATACGGTCGCCCACTACAAATACGGTCGCGCACTCCAAATACGGGCGCGCACTCCAAATACGGGTGCGCACTCCAAATGCGGTCGCGCACTCCAAATGCGGTCGCGCACTCCAACTACCCACTCCAATTACGGTCGCGCACTCCAATTGCGGTCGCGCACTCCACAAACCCACTCCAAATACAGTCGCGCATTCCAAATACGGTCGCGCACTCCAAATGCCCTCTCCAAATACGGTCGCGCACTCCAAATACAGTCGCCTAGTCCAAATGCTGTCGCCCACTCCAAATACTGTTGCGCACTCCAAATACGGTCAGGCATTCCAAATACGGTCGCGCACTCCAAATACGGTCGCCCAGTCCAAATACGGTCGCCCACTACAAATACGGTCGCACACTCCAAATACGGGCGCGCACTCCAAATACGGGTGCGCACTCCAAATGCGGTCGCGCACTCCAAATGCGGTCGCGCACTCCAACTACCCACTCCAATTACGGTCGCGCACTCCAATTGCGGTCGCGCACTCCACAAACCCACTCCAAATACAGTCGCGCATTCCAAATACGGTCGCGCACTCCAAATGCCCTCTCCAAATACGGTCGCGCACTCCAAATACAGTCGCCTAGTCCAAATGCTGTCGCCCACTCCAAATACGGTCGCGCACTCCAAATACGGTCGCGCTCTCCAAATACGGTCGCGCACTCCAAATACGGTCGGACATTCCAAATACGGTTGCGCACTCCTAATACCCACTCCAAATGTGGTCGCGCACTCCAAATACTGTCGCCCACTCCAAATACGGTCGCCCACTCCAAATACGGTCGCCCACTCCAAATACAGTTGCCCACTCCGAATACAGTCGCTCACTCGAAATACGGTCACGCACTCCAACTACCCTCTCCAATTACGGTCGCGCACTCCAATTGCAGTCGCGCATTCCAAAAACCGACTCCAAATTCAGTCGCGCACTCCAAATTCGGTCGAGCACTCCAAATGCCCTCTCCAAATACGGTCACGCACTCCAAATATAGTCGCCTACACCAAATGCGGTCGCCCACTCCAAATACGATCGCGCACTCCAAATTCGGTCGCGCACTCCAAATACGGTCGCCCACTCCAAATACGGTCGCCCATTCCAAATACGTTCGTGCACTCCAAAAACGGCTGCCCACTCGACATACGGTCGCCGTCTCCAAATACGGTCGCGCACTCATTATACGGTTGCCCACTCCAATTGCGGTCGCGCACTCCAAATACAATCGCGCACTCCATATACGGGCGCGCACTCCAAATAAGGTCGCCCATTCCAAATACGGTCGCCGACTCCAAATACGGTCGTGATCTCCTAATACGGTCTCGCACTCCAAATACGGTCGCCCACTCCGACTGCGGTCGCGCACTCCAAATACGGTCGCACACTCCAAATATGTTCGCGCACTCCAAATCCTGTCGCGCACTCCAAATACGGTCGCGCATTCCAAATACGGTCGCGCACTTCAAATACCCACTCCAAATGTGGTCGCGCACTCCAAATACTGTCGCCCACTCCAAATACGGTCGCCCACTCCAAATATGGTCGCCCACTCCAAATACGGTCGCCCACTCCAAATACGGTCGCCAACTCCACATACGGTCGTGCACTCCAAATACGGTCGCGCACTCCAAATACGGTCGAGCATTCCAAATACGGTCGCGCACTCCAAATACGGTCGCGCACTCCAAATGCGGTCGCGCACTCCAAATACGGTCGCCCACTCCAAATACGGTCGCCCATTCCAAATACAGTAGCTCACTCCAAATACTGTTGCGCACTCCAAATACGGTCAGGCATTCCAAATACGGTCGCGCACTCCAAATACGGTCGCCCAGTCCAAATACGGTCGCCCACTACAAATATGGTCGCGCACTCCAAATACGGGCGCGCACTCCAAATACGGGTGCGCACTCCAAATGCGGTCGCGCACTCCAAATGCGGTCGCGCACTCCAACTACCCACTCCAATTACGGTCGCGCACTCCAATTGCGGTCGCGCACTCCACAAACCCACTCCAAATACAGTCGCGCATTCCAAATACGGTCGCGCACTCCAAATGCCCTCTCCAAATACGGTCGCGCACTCCAAATACAGTCGCCTAGTCCAAATGCTGTCGCCCACTCCAAATACGGTCGCGCACTCCAAATACGGTCGCGCTCTCCAAATACGGTCGCGCACTCCAAATACGGTCGGACATTCCAAATACGGTTGCGCACTCCTAATACCCACTCCAAATGTGGTCGCGCACTCCAAATACTGTCGCCCACTCCAAATACGGTCGCCCACTCCAAATACGGTCGCCCACTCCAAATACAGTTGCCCACTCCGAATACAGTCGCTCACTCGAAATACGGTCACGCACTCCAACTACCCTCTCCAATTACGGTCGCGCACTCCAATTGCAGTCGCGCATTCCAAAAACCGACTCCAAATTCAGTCGCGCACTCCAAATACGGTCGCGCACACCGAATACCCACTCCAAATTCGGTCGAGCACTCCAAATGCCCTCTCCAAATACGGTCACGCACTCCAAATATAGTCGCCTACTCCAAATGCGGTCGCCCACTCCAAATACGATCGCGCACTCCAAATTCGGTCGCGCACTCCAAATACGGTCGCCCACTCCAAATACGGTCGCCCATTCCAAATACGTTCGTCCACTCCAAAAACGGCTGCCCACTCGACATACGGTCGCCGTCTCCAAATACGGTCGCCCACTCCAAATACGGTCGCCCACTCCAAATACGGTCGCCCATTCCAAATACGTTCGTCCACTCCAAAAACGGCTGCCCACTCGACATATGGTCACGGTCTCCAAATACGGTCGCGATCTCCTAATACGGTCTCGCACTCCAAATACGGTCGCCACTCCAAATACGGTCGCGCACTCCAAATACGGGCGCGCACTCAAAATACTGGCGCGCACTCCAAATGCGGTCGCGCACACCAAATAACCGCTCCAATTGCGGTCGCGCACTGCAACTACCCACTCCAATTACGGTCGCGCACTCCAATTGCGGTCGCGCACTCCAAATACCCACTCCAATTGCGGTCGCGCACTGCAACTACCCACTCCAATTACGGGCGCGCACTCCAATTGCGGTCGCGCACTCCAAAAACCCACTCCAAATACGGTCGCGCACTCCAAAAGCCCTCTCCAAATACGGTCGCGCACTCCAAATACAGTCGCATACTCCAGATGCGGTCGCCCACTCCAAATACGGTCGCGCACTCCTAATACGGTCGCCCACTCCAAATACAGTCGCGCACTCCAAATACGGGCGCGCACTCAAAATACTGGCGCGCACTCCAAATGCGGTCGCGCACACCAAATAACCGCTCCAATTGCGGTCGCGCACTGCAACTACCCACTCCAATTACGGTCGCGCACTCCAATTGCGGTCGCGCACTCCAAATACCCACTCCAATTGCGGTCGCGCACTGCAACTACCCACTCCAATTACGGTCGCGCACTCCAATTGCGGTCGTGCACTCCAAAAACCCACTCCAAATACGGTCGCGCACTCCAAATGCCCTCTCCAAATACGGTCGCGCACTCCAAATACAGTCGCATACTCCAAATGCGGTCGCCCACTCCAAATACGGTCGCGCACTCCTAATACGATCGCCCACTCCAAATACGGTCGCGCACTCCAAATACCCACTCCAAATATGGGCGCGCATTCCAAATACGGTCGCCCACTCCAAATACGATCGCGCACTCCAAATACGGTCGCCCACTCCAAATACGGTCGCGCACTCCAAATACGGGCGCGCACTCCAAATACTGGCGCGCACTCCAAATGCGGTTGTGCACACCAAATACCCACTCCAATTGCGGTCGCGCAATGCAACTACCCACTCCAATTACTGTCGCGCACTCCAAATACATTCGCCTACTCAAAATGCGGTAGCCCACTCCAAATGCGTTCGCGCACTCCAAATAACCACTCCAATTATGGTCGCGCACTCCAATTGCGGTCGCGCACTCCAAAAACCCACTCCAAATACAGTCGCGCACTCCAAATACGGTCGCGCACTCCAAATACCCACTCCAATTACGGTCACACCTTCCAAATACGGTCGCGCACTCCAAGTGCCCTCTCCAAATACGGTCGCGCACTCCAAATACAGTCGCCTACTCCAAATGCGGTCGCCCACTCCAAATACGGTCGCGCACTCCAAATGCGGTCGCGCACTCCAAATACGGTTGCCCACTCCAAATACGGTTGCCCACTCCAAATACAGTCGCTCACTCCAAATACGGTTGCGCACTCCAAATACGGTCGGGCATTCCACATACGTTCGCGCATTCCAAATACAGTCGCGCACTCCAAATACGGTCGCGCACTCCAAATACCCACTCCATTTACGGTTGCGCACTCCAAATACGGTCGCCCACTCCAAATACGGTTGCCCACCGCAAATACAGTCGCTCACTCCAAATACGGTCGCGCAATCCAAATACGGTCCGGCATTCCAAATACGGTCGCGCACTCCAAATGCGGTCGCGCACTCTAAAAACGGTCGCCCACTCCAAATACGGTCGCCCACTCCAAATACGGTCACGCACTCCAAATTACGGTCGCGCACTCCAATTGCGGTCGCGCACTCCAATAACCCACTCCAAATACAGTCACGCACTCCAAATACCATCGCGCACTCCAAATACACACTCCAATTACGGTCGCGCATTCCAAATACGGTCGCGCACTCCAAATGCCCTCTCCAAATGCGGTCGCGCACTCCAAATACAGTCGCCTACCCAAATGCAGTTGCCCACACCAAATACGGTCGCGCACTCCTAATACGGTCGCCCACTCCGACTGCGGTCGCGCACTCCAAAATACGGTCGCGCACTCCAAATATGGTCGCGCACTCCAAATCCTGTCGCGCACTCCAAATACGGTCGCGCATTCCAAATACGGTCGCGCACTTCAAATACCCACTCCAAATGTAGTCGCGCACTCCAAATACTGTCGCCCACTCCAAATACGGTCGCCCACTCCAAATATGGTCACCCACTCCAAATACGGTCGCGCACTCCTAATACGGGCGCCCACTCAAATACGGGCGCGCACTCCAAATACGGTCACCCATTCCAAATACGGTCGCCCACTCCAAATACGGTCGCCAACTCCACATACGGTCGTGCACTCCAAATACGGTCGCGCACTCCAAATACGGTCGGGCATTCCAAATACGGTCGCGCACTCCAAATACCCGCTCCAATTACGGTCGTGCATTCCAAATACGGTCGCGCACTCCAAATGCCCCCTCCAAATACGGTCGCACACTCCAAATACAGTCGCTAATCCAAATGCGGTCGCCCACTCCAAATATGGTCGCGCACTCCAAATACGGTCGCGCACTCCAAATACAGTTGCCCACTCCGAATACAGTCGCTCACTCGAAATACGGTCACGCACTCCAACTACCCTCTCCAATTACGGTCGCGCACTCCAATTGCGGTCGCGCACTCCAAAAACCGACTCCAAATTCAGTCGCGCACTCCAAATACGGTCGCGCACACCAAATACCCACTCCAAATTCGGTCGAGCACTCCAAATGCCCTCTCCAAATACGGTCACGCACTCCAAATATAGTCGCCTACTCCAAATGCGGTCGCCCACTCCAAATACGATCGCGCACTCCAAATTCGGTCGCGCACTCCAAATACGGTCGCCCACTCCAAATACGGTCGCCCATTCCAAATACGTTCGTCCACTCCAAAAATGGCTGCCCACTCGACATACGGTCGCCGTCTCCAAATACGGTCGCCCACTCCAAAAAACGGCCGCACACTCCAAATACGGTTGCCCACTCCAAATACAGTCGCCCACTCCAAATACTGTCGCCCACTCCAAATACGGTTGCGCACGCCAAATAAGGGCGCGCACTCCAATTGCCGTCGCGCACTCCAAAAACCCACTCCAAATACGGTCGCGCACTCCAAATGCCCTCTCCAAATACGGTCGCGCATTCCAAATACAGTCGCCTACTCCAAATGCGGTCGCCCACTCCAAATACGGTCGCGCACTCCAAATACGGTCGCGCACTCCAAATACAGAAGCTCACTCCAAATACGGTCGCGCACTCCAAATACGGTCGGGCATTCCAAATACGTTCGCGCAATCCAAATACGGTCGCCCACACCAAATACCGTTGCCAACTCCAAATACGGTTGCGCACTCCAAATACGGGCGCGCACTCCAAATACGGGCGCGCACTCCAAATGCGGTCGCGCACTCCAAATGTGGTCGCGCACTCCAACTACCCACTCCAATTACGGTCGAGCACTCCAATTGCGGTCGCGCAGTCTACAAACCCACTCCAAATACAGTCGCACACTCCAAATACGGTCGCGCACTCCAAATACCCACTTCAATTACGGTTGCGCATTCCAAATACGGTCGCGCACTCCAAATACCCTCTCCAAATACGGTCATGCACTCCAAATACAGTCGCCTACTCCAAATGCGGTCGCACACTCCAAATACGGTCGCGCACTCCAAATCCTGTCGCGCACTCCAAATACGGTAGCGCATTCCAAATACGGTCGCGCACTTCAAATACCCACTCCAAATGTGGTCGCACACTCCAAATATGGTTGCCCACTCCAAATACGGTCGCGCACTCCAAATACTCACTCCAATTACGGTCACGCATTCGAAATACGGTCGCGCACTCCAAATGCCCTCTCCAAATACGGTCGCGCACTCCAAATACAGTCGCCTACTCCAAATGTGGTCGCCCACTCCAAATACGGTCACGCACTCCAAATACGGGCGCGCACTCCAAATACGGACGCCCATTCCAAATACGTTCGTCCACTCCAAAAACGGCCGCCCACTCGACATACGGTCTCCGTCTCCAAATACGGTCGCGCACTCATTATACGGTTGCCCACTCCAATTGCGGTCGCGCACTCCAAATACGGTCGCACGCTCCAAATACGGTCGCGCACTCCAAATACGGTCGCGCACTCCAAATACCCACTCCAAATGTGGTCGACCACTCCAAATACGGTCGCCCACTCCAAATACAGTCGCGCACTCCAAATACGGTCGCCCACTCCAAATACGGTCGCGCACTCCAAATACGGTCGCCCACTCCAAATACGGTCGCGCACTCCAAATACGGGCGCCCACTCCAAATGCGGTCGCGCACTCCAAATACCCACTCCAATTGTGGTCGCGCACTCCAACTACCCACTCCAATTACGGACGCGCACTCCAATTGCGGTCGCGCACTCCAAAAACCCACTCCAAATACAGTTTCGCACTACAACTACCCCCTCCAATTAGGTCGCGCACTCCAATTGCGGTCGCGCACTCCAAAATCCCATTCCAAATACAGTCGCGCACTCCAAATACCGTCGCGCAGTCCAAATACCCACGCCAATTACGGTCGCGCAATCCAAATACGATCGCGCACTCCAAATGCCCTCTCCAAATCCGGTCGCCCACTCCAAATACGGTCGCGCACTCCAAATATGGTTGCGCATTCCAAATACGGTCGCCTACTCCATAAGCGGTCGCCCGCTGCAAGTACGGTCGCGCACTCCACATACGGTCGCCCATTCCAAATACAGTCGGGCACTCCAAATACGGTCGTGCACTCCAAATACGGTCGCGCACTCCAAATACAGTCGCGCCCTCCAAATACGGTCGCCCATTCCAAATACGGTCGGGCACTCCAAATTCGTTCGCGCACTCCAAATATGGTCGCGCACTCCAAATACGGTCACGCACTCCAAATGCCCTCTCCAAATACAGTCGCGCACTCCAAATACGGTCGCCCGCTGCAAGTACGGTCGCGCACTCCACATACGGTCGCCCATTCCAAATACGGTCGGGCACTCCAAATACGGTCGTGCACTCCAAATACGGTCGCGCACTCCAAATACAGTCGCGCCCTCCAAATACGGTCGCCCATTCCAAATACGGTCGGGCACTCCAAATTCGTTCGCGCACTCCAAATATGGTCGTGCACTCCAAATACGGTCGCGCACTCCAATTGCGGTCGCGCACTCCATATACGGTCGCCCACTCCAAGTACGTTTGCCCACTCCAAATACAGTCGCGCAATCCAAATACGGTCGTGCACTCCAAATACGGGCTCGCACTCCAAATACGGTCGCCCATTCCAAATACGTTCGCCCACTCCTAAAACGGCCGCCCACTCGACATACAGTCGCCGACTCCAAATATGGTCGCGCACTCGTTATACGGTTGCCCACTCCAATTGCGGTCGCGCATTCCAAATGCGGTTGCGCACGCCAAAGAACCACTCCAATTACGGTCGCGCACTCCAATGGCGTTCGCGCACTCCAAAAACCCACTCCAAATACAGTTGCGCACTCCAAATACGGTCGCGCACTCGAAATACCCACTTCAATTACGGTCGCGCATTCCAAATACGGTCGCGCACTCCAAATACCCTCTCAAAATACGGTCATGCACTCCAAATACAGTCGCCTACTCCAAATGCGGTCGCGCACTCCAAATACCCTCTCCAAATACGGTCATGCACTCCAAATCCTGTCGCGCACTCCAAATACGGTCGCGCATACCAAATACGGTCGCGCACTTCAAATACCCACTCCAAATGTGGTCGCGCACTCCAAATACGGTCGCGCACTCCAAATACCCTCTCCAAATATGGTTGCGCACTCCAAATACAGTCACCTAATCCAAATGCGGTCGCCCACTCCAAATACGGTCGCGCATTCCAAATTTGGTCGCGCACTCCAAATACGGTCTCGCACTCCAAATACGGTCGCGCACTCCAAATGCCCTCTCCAAATACGGTCGCGCACTCCAAATACAGTCGCCTACTCCAAATGTGGTCGCCCACTCCAAATACGGTCGCGCACTCCAAATTCGGTCGCGCACTCCAAATACGGTCGCGCACTCCAAATACGGTCGCGCACTCCAAATGCGTTCGCGCTCTCCAAATACGGTCGCCCTCTCCAAATACGGTAGCCCACTCCAAATACAGTCACGCACTCCAAATACGGTCGCGCTCTCCAAATACGGGCGCGCACTCCAAATACAGACGCCCATTCCAAATACGTTCGTCCACTCCAAAAACGGCCGCACACTCGACATACGGTCGCCGTCTCCAAATACGGTCGCGCACTCATTATACAGTTGCCCACTCCAATTGCGGTCGCGCACTCCAAATACGGTCGCACGCTCCAAATACGGTCGCGCACTCCAAATACGGTCGCGCACTCCAAATACCCACTCCAAATGTGGTCGACCACTCCAAGTACGGTCGCCCACTCCAAATACAGTCGCGCACTCCAAATACGGTCGCCCACTCCAAATACGGTCGCGCACTCCAAATACGGTCGCCCACTCCAAATACGGTCGCGCACTCCAAATACGGGCGCGCACTCGAAATACTGGCGTGCACTCCAAATGCGGTCGCGCACTCCAAATACCCACTCCAATTGCGGTCGCGCACTCCAACTACCCACTCCAATTACGGACGCGCACTCCAATTGCGGTCGCGCACTCCAAAAACCTTCTCCAAATACAGTCTCGCACTACAACTATCCCCTCCAATTACGGTCGCGCACTCCAATTGCGGTCACGCACTCCAAAAACCCATTCCAAATACAGTCGCGCACTCCAAATACCGTCGCGCAGTCCAAATACCCACTCCAATTACGGTCGCGCAATCCAAATACGATCGCGCACTCCAAATGCCCTCTCCAAATACGGTCGCGCACTCCAAAAGCCCTCTCCAAATGTGGTCGCCCACTCCAAATACGGTCGCACACTCCTAATACGGTCGGGCATTCCAAATACGGTCGCGCACTCCAAATACAAACTCCAAATATGGTTGCCCATTCCAAATACGGTTGCCTAATCCAAAAGCGGTCGCACACTCCAAATATGGTCACGCACTCCAAATACGGTCGCCCGCTCCAAATACGGTCACGCACTCCACATACGGTCGTCCACTCCAAATACGGTCGCGCCCTCCAAATACGGTCGCCCATTCCAAATACGGTTGGGCACTCCAAATACGGTCGTGCACTCCAAATGCGGTTGCGCACTCCAAATACCCACTCCAAATACGGTCGCGCACACCAAATACGGTCGCGCACTCCAAATACGGTCGCGCACTCCAAATACGGTCGCACATTCGAAATACGGTCGTGCACTCCAATTACCCACTCCAAATACGGTCGCGCACTCAAAATACAGGCGTCTACTCCAAATGCGGTTGCCCACTTCAAACACGGTCGCACACGCCAAATACGGGACCGCACTCCAAATACGGTCACCCACTCCAAATACGGTCGCGCACTCCAAATAAGGTCGCCATCTGCAAATACGGGGGCGGACTCCAAATACAGGCGCAGACTTCAAATATGGTCGCGCTCTCCAAATACGGGCACGCAGGCCATATACGGGCGTGAACTCCAAATACGGGCGTGGACTCCAAATACGGGCGCGCATTCCAAATACGGTCGCGCACTCCAAATAAAGGCGCGGACTCCAAATACAGGCACTCACTCCAAATGCCCTCTCCAAATACGGTCGCGCACTCCTAATACAGTCGCCTACTCCAAATGCGGTCGCCCTGTCCAAATACGGTCGCGCATTCCAAATACGGTCGCGCACTCCAAATGCCCTCTCCAAATACGGTCGCCCACTCCAAATGCGGTCGCCAACTCCAAATACGGTCGCGCACTACAAATACGGTCGCCCACTCCAAATACGGTCGCGCACTCCAAATACAGTCGCCTACTCCAAAGGCGGTCGCCCACTCCAAATACGGTCGCGCACTCCAAATGCGGTCGCGCACTCCAAATACGGTCAGGCATTCCAAATACGGTCGTGCACTCCAAATACGGTCGCGCACTCCAAATACGGTCACGCACTCAAAATACAGACGCGCACTCCAAATACGGTCGCGCACTCCAAATACGGTCACGCACTCCAAATAGCCACGCCAAATACGGTCGCGAACTCCAAATGCGGTCGCGTACTCCAAATACGGTCGGGCAATCCAAATACGGGCGCGCACTCCAAATACGGTCGCCCATTCCAAAAACGGTCGCCCACTCAAATTCGGTCGCTCACTCGACATACCGTCGCCGACTCCAAATACGGTCGCGCACTCCTAATATGGTTGCCCACTCCAAATCCGGTCGCGCACACCAAATACGGTCCCGGACTCCAAATACGATCGCACACTCCAAATACGGTCGCACACTCCAAATACGGTCGCGCAGTACAAATACCCACTCCAAATGTGGTCATGCACTCCAAATACGGTCGCCCACTCCAAATACAGTCGCGCACTGCAAATACGGTCGCCCACTCCACATACGGTCGCGCACTCCAAATACGGTCGCGCACTCCAAATACGGGCGCACAGTCCAAATGCGATCGTGCACTCCAAATGTGGTTGCGCACTCCAAATACCCACCCCAATTACGGTTGCGCCCTCCTAAAACGGTCGCGCACTCCACATGCCCTCTCCAAATACAGTTGCGCACTCCAAATGCTCCCTCCAAATACGGTCGTGCACTCCAAATTCGTTCGCGCACTATAAATACGGTCGCGCAGTCCAAATGCGGTCGCGCACTCCAAATAAGGTCGCCCACTCCAAATACGGTCGCCCACTCCACATACGGTCGCGCTCTCCAAATACGGTTGCGCACTCCAAATACTGTCGGGCATTCCAAATACGGTCGCGTACTCCAAATACCCACTCCAAATATGGTCGCGCACTCCAAATACGGTCGCCTACTCCAAATGCGGTCGCACACTCCAAATACGGTCGCACACTCCAAATACGGTCGCGCACTCCAAATACGGCCGCGCACTCCAAATACGGTCACGCACTCCAAATACGGTCGCGCACTCCAAATACGGTCACGCACTCAAAATACAGACGCGCACTCCAAATACGGTCGCGCACTCCAAATACGGTCACGCACTCCAAATAGCCACGCCAAATATGGTCGTGAACTCCAAATGCGGTCGCGTACTCCAAATACGGTCGCGCAATCCAAATACGGGTGCGCACTCCAAATAGGGTCGCCCATTCCTAAAACGGTCGCCCACTCAAATTCGGTCGCTCACTCGACATACCGTCGCCGACTCCAAATACGGTCGCGCACTCCTAATACGGTTGCACACTCCAAATGCGGTCGCGCACTCCAAATACGGTCCCGGACTCCAAATACGATCGCACACTCCAAATACGGTCGTGCATTCCAAATACGGTCGTGCATTCCAAATACGTTCGCGCAATCCAAATACGGTCGCCCACACCAAATACCGTTGCCAACTCCAAATACGGTCGCGCACTCCAAATACGGGCGCGCACTCCAAATGCGGTCGCGCACTCCAAATGCGGTCGCGCACTCCAACTACCCACTCCAATTACGGTCGAGCACTCCAATTGCGGTCGCGCAGTCTACAAACCCACTCCAAATACAGTCGCGCACTCCAAATACGGTCGCGCACTCCAAATACCCACTTCAATTATGGTTGCGCATTCCAAATACGGTCGCGCACTCAAAATACCCTCTCCAAATACGGTCATGCACTCCAAATACAGTCGCCTACTCCAAATGCGGTCGCACACTCCAAATACGGTCGCGCACTCCAAATCCTGTTGCGCACTCCAAATACGGTCGCGCATTCCAAATACGGTCGCGCACTTCAAATACCCACTCCAAATACGGTCGCACACTCCAAATACGGTCGCGCACTCCAAATACGGTCGCCTACTCCAAATGCGGTCGCACACTCCAAATACGGGCGCGCACTCCAAATACGGGCGCGCACTCCAAATACGGTCGCCCATTCCAAATATGGTCGCCCACTCCAAATACAGTCGCCCACTCCACATACGGTCGCTCACTCCAAATACGGTTGCGCACTCCAAATACAGTCGTGCGTGCCAAATACGGTCGCGCACTCCAAATACCCACTCCAAATACGGTCGCGCACTCCAAATACGGTCGCGCACTCCAAATACTGTCGGGCATTCCAAATACGGTCGCGCACTCCAAATACCCACTCCAAATACGGTCGCGCACTCCAAATACGGTCGCCTACTCCAAATGTGGTCGCACACTCCAAATACGGTCGCGCACTCCAAATACGGTCGCGCACTCCAAATACGGTCGTGCACTCCAAATAAGGTCACGCACTCCAAATACAGTCGCGCACTCCAAATGCGTTCGCGAACTCCATATACGCGCTCCAATACGGTCGCGCACTCCAACTACAGTCCTGCACTCCAAATACCCACTCCAAATGCGGTCGCGCACTCCAAATACAGTCGCCTACCCCAAATGCGGTCGCGTATTAAAAATGCGGTCGTGCACTCCAAATACGGTCGCACACTCCAAATACGGTCGCGCACTCCAAATGCTGTCGCGCACTCCAAATATGGTCACGCACTCCAAATAGCCACGCCAAATACGGTCGTGAACTCCAAATGCGGTCGCGTACTCCAAATACGGTCATCACTCCACATACGGTCGCCCACTCCAAATATGGGGACACATTCCAAATACGGTCGCGCACTCCAAATACGGGCGTGGACTCAAAATACGGGCGCTCACTCCAAATACGGTCGCGCACTCCAAATACGGGCGTGCACTCCATATACGGGCGCACACTCCAAATACGGGCGCACACTCCAAATGCGATCGTGCACTCCAAATGCGGTTGCGCACTCCAAATACCCACCCCAATAATGGTCGCGCCCTCCTAGTATGGTCGCGCACTCCACATACCCTCTCCAAATACAGTCGCGCACTCCAAATGCTCCCTCCAAATACGGTCGCGCACTCCAAATTCGTTCGCGCACTATAAATAATGTCGCGCAGTCCAAATGCGGTCACGCACTCCAAATAAGGTCGCCCACTCCAAATACGGTCGCCCACTCCACATACGGTAGCGCTCTCCTAATACGGTCGCGCACTCCAAATCCTGTCGGGCATTCCAAATACGGTCGCGCACTCCAAATACCCACTCCAAATACGGTCGCGCACTCCAAATATGGTCGCCTACTCCAAATGCGGTCGAAAACTCCAAATACGGTCGCGCACTCCAAATACGGTCACGCACTCCAAATACGGTCGCGCACTCCAAATACGGTCACGCACTCCAAATACGGTCGCGCAACTCCAAATGTGTTCACGAACTCCATATACGCACTCCAAATACGGTCGCGCACTCCAACTACAGTCGCGCACTCCAAATACCCACTCCAAATGCGGTCACGCTCTCCAAATACAGTCGCCTACTCCAAATGCGGTCGCGTACTACAAATGTGGTCGTGCACTCCAACTACAGTCGCGCACTCCATATACCCACTCCAAATGCGGTCGCGCACTCCAAATACAGTCGCCTACTCCAAATGCGGTCGCGTACTACAAATGCGGTCGTGCACTCCAAATACGGTCGCACACTCCAAATACGGTTGCGCACTCCAAATATGGTCGCGCACTCCAAATACGGTCACGCACTGAAATACAGACGCGCACTCCATATACGCACTCCAAATACGGTCGCGCACTACAAATATCCACTCCAAATTTGGTCGCCCATTCCAAATGCGGCCGCGCACCCCAAATGCGGTCACGCACTCCAACTACCCACTCCAAATACGGTCGCGCACTCCCAATACGGTCGCGCTGTCCAAATACGGGCGCGCTCTCCAAATGCGGTCGCTCACTCCAAATGCTGTCGCGCACTCCAAATACCCACTCCAAATACGGTTGTGCACTCCAAATGCGGTCGCGCACTCCAAATACCCACTCCAATACAGTCGCACACTTCAAATACGGTCGCGCACTCCAAATACGGGCGCGCACTCCAAACACCGTCTCGCATTCCAAATACGGTCGCACACTCCAAATACGGTCGCGCACTCCATATACGCACTCCAAATACGGTCGCGCACTACAAATATCCACTCCAAATTTGGTCGCCCATTCCAAATGCGGCCGCGCACCCCAAATGCGGTCACGCACTCCAACTACCCACTCCAAATACGGTCGCGCACTCCCAATACGGTCGCGCTGTCCAAATACGGGCGCGCTCTCCAAATGCGGTCGCTCACTCCAAATGCTGTCGCGCACTCCAAATACCCACTCCAAATACGGTTGCGCACTCCAAATGCGGTCGCGCACTCCAAATACCCACTCCAATACAGTCGCACACTTCAAATACGGTCGCGCACTCCAAATACTGTCGGGTATTCCAAATACATTCGCGCACTCCAAATACCCACTCCAAATATGGTCGCGCACTCCAAATATGGTCGCCCACTCCAAATGCGGTCGCGCAATCCAAATACGGTCGCACGTTCCAAATACGGTCGCGCACTCCAAATACCCACTCGAAATACGGGCGCGCACTCCAAATGCGGTCGCTCACTACAAATGCTGTCGCGCACTCCAAATACCCACTCCAAATACGGTCGCGCACTCCAAATGTGGTCGCGCACTCCAAATACCCACTCCAATACGGTGGCGCACTCCAAATACGGTCGCGCATTCCAAATACGGTCGCGCACTCCAAATACCCACTCCAAATGTGGTCTCGCACTCCAAATACGGTCGCCCACTCCAAATACGGTCGCGCACTCCATATACGGTCGCCAACTCCAAATACGGTCGCGCACTCCAAATACCCGCTCCAAATACGGTCGCGCTCTCCAAATACGGTCGCCTACTCCAAATGCGGTCGCGCACTCCAAATACGGTCGCGCACTCCAAATACGGTCGCGCACTCCAAATACGGTCGCGCACTCCAAATACGATCGCGCACTCCAAATGCGGTCGCGCACTCCATATACGCACTCCAAATATGATCGCGCGCTCCAAATAGGGTCGCACACTCCAAATACCCACTCCAAATGCGGTCGCACACTCCAAATACCCACTCCAAATACGGTCGCGCACTCTAAATACGGTCGCCTACTCCAAATGCGGTCGCATACTCCAAATGCGTTCGCACACTTCAAATACGGTCGCGCACTCCACATACGGTCGGCCACTCCAAATACGGTCCCGCACTACAAATACCCACTCCAAATACGGTCGCCCATTCCAAATATGGCTGCGCACCCCAAATGCGGTCACGCACTCCAACTACCCACTCCAAATACGGGCGCGCACTCCAAATGCGGTCGTGCACTCCAAATGCGGTCGCGCATTCCAAATATGGTCACGCACTCCAAATACGGTCGCGCACTCCAAATATGGTAGCACACTCCAAATGTGGTCGCGCACTCCAAATACGGTCGCGCACTCCAAATACGGGCGCGCACTCCAAATAAGGTCTCGCATTTCAAATACGGTTGCGCACTCCAAATACGGTCGCGCACTCCAAATACGGTCGCGCTTCCAAATACGGTTGCGCACTCCAAATACCCACTCCAAATACGTGCGCGCACTCCAAATACGATCGCCCATTCCAAATACGGTCGCCCACTCCAAAGACGGTCGCCCACTCCACATACGGTCGCCCACTTCAAATACGGTCGGGCATTCCAAATACGGTCGCACACTCCAAATACGGTCACCGACTCCAAATGTGGTCGCCCACTCCTAATGCGGTCGCGCACTCCAAATACCCACTCCAAATACGGTCGGGCACTCCAAATGCGGTCGCGCACTCCAAATACCCTCTCCAAATCCGTTCGCGCACTCCAAATACCCACTCCAAATACGGGCACGCACTACAAATGCGGTCGCCCATTCCACATACGGTCGCCCACTCCAAAGACGATCGCCCACTCCACATACGGTCGCCCACTCCAAATACGGTCGGGCATTTCAAATACTGTCGCACACTCCAAATACCCACTCCAAATATGGTCGCGCACTCCAAATATGGTCACCTACTCCAAATGCGGTTGCCCACTCAAAATGCGGTCGCGCACTCCAAATACCCACTCCAAATACGTTCGCGCACTTGAAATGCGGTCGCGCACTCCAAATACCCACTCCAAATACGGTTGCGCACTCCAAATACCCACTCCAAATACGATCGCTGTCTCCAAATACGGTCGCCTACTGCAAATGTGGTCGCCCACTCCAAATACGGTCGCGTAATCCAAATACGGTCGCGCACTCCAAATAGGGTCGCGCACTCCAAATACCCACTACAACTACGGTCGCGCACTCCAAATACGGGCGCGCACTCCAAATACGGGCGCGCACTCCAAATGCGGTCGCGCTCTCCAAATACGGGCGTGCACTCCAAATACGGTCACCCACTCCCAATACGGTTGCACACTCCATAATGGTCACG
>NW_027599100.1:0-31452 GCF_964194155.1 Cetorhinus maximus | reverse complement strand
ATCCCAGTCTCTCACTCTGTATCCCAGTATCTCTCTCTCTATCTTAGTCTCTCTCTCTCTATCCCATATTCTCTCTCGATATCCCAGTCTCACTCTCTATATCCTAGTCTCTCTCTCTATATCCCATTCTCTCTCTATATATCCCAGTCTCTATCTTCTATATCACAGTCTCTCTCTCTCTCTCTATCCCAGTCTCTCACTCTCTATCCCAGTCTCTCTCTCTCTATCCCAGTCTCTCTCTCTCTATACCAGTCTCTCTCTCTCTCTCCCAGTCTCTCTATCTCTATCCCAGTTTCTCACTCTCTATATCCCAGTCTCACTCTCTATATCCCAGTCTCTCTCCCTATATCCAGTCTCTCTCCCTATATCCCAGTCTCTCTCCCTATATCCCAGTCTCTCTCTCTCTCTATATCCCAGTCGCTCTCTCTCTCTATATATCCCAGTCTCTCTCTCTCTATATCCCAGTCTCTCTCTCTCTCTATATCCCAGTCTCTCTCTCTTTCTCTCTATCCCAGTCTCTCTCTCTCTCTCTCTCTCTCTAATATATATATATATATCCCAGTCACTCTCTCTCTATATCCCAGTCTCTCACTCTCTCTATATCCCAGTCTCTCTCTCTCTCTCTATATCCCAGTCTCTCTCTCTCTCTATATCCCAATCTCTCTCTCTTTCTCTTATATCCCAATCCCTCTCTCTCTCTTATATCCCAGTCTCTCTCTCTCTCTCTTCTATCCCAGTCTCTCTCTCTCCCTATATATATCCCACTCACTCTCTATATCACAGTCTCTCTCTCTCTATATACATATCCCAAGCTCTCTCTCTCTCTATATATGCCAGTCTCTCTATTTCCCAGTCGCTTTCTCTCTCTATATCCCACTCTCTCGCTCTCTCTCTCGATATCCGTCTCTCTCTCTCTATATCCCAGTCTCTCTCTCGATATCCCACTCTCTCTCTGTATATCGCAGTCACCCTCGCTCTCTATAACCCCGTCTCTCTCTCTCTATATATCCCAGTCTCTCTCTCTAAATCCCATTATCTCTCTCTATACCCCAGTCTCTCTCTCTCTCTCTCTATATATATATATATCCCAGTCTCTCTGTCTCTATATCCCAGTCTCCTTCACTCTCTCGATATCCCAGACTCTTTCTCTCTATCCCAGTCTCCCTCTCTCTTTCAATGTAAATCCCAGTCTATCTCTCTCTCTTTTATATCCTAGTCTCTCTCTCTCTCTATATCCCAGTCTATCTCCCTCTCTATATAGCACAGTCGCACTCTCTCTATATCCCAGTCTCTCTCTGTCTAAGTATCAGTCTCTCTCTCTCTCTCTCTCTATATCACAGTCTCTCTCTCTCTCTCTATATATCACAGTCTCTCTCTCGCTCTATATCCGAGTCTCTCAGTGTCTGTCTCCCTATCTCTATATCCCAGTCTCTCTCTCTCTCTATATCCCAGTCGCTCTCTCTCTATATCCCAGTCGCTCTCTCTCTATATCCCAGTCGCTCTCTCTCTCTATATCCCAGTCTCTCACTCTCTCTATATCCCAGTCTCTCTCTCTCTATATATATATATATATATCCCAGTCACTCTCTCTCTCTCGATATCCCAGTTTCTCTCTCTCGATATCCCAGTCGCTCTCTCTCTCTATATCCCAGTCGCTCTCTCTCTCTATATCCCAGTCGCTCTCTCTCTCTATATCCCAGTCGCTCTCTCTCTCTATATCCCAGTCTCTCACTCTCTCTATATCCCAGTCTCTCACTCTCTCTATATCCCAGTCTCTCTCTCTATATATATATATATATCCCAGTCACTCTCTCTCTATATCCCAGTCTCTCTCTCGATATCCCAGTCTCTCTCTCGATATCCCCGTCTCTCTCTCTCTCGATATCCCAGTCTCCTTCACTCTCTCTATATCCCAGTCTCTCTCTCTCTCTATATCTCAGTCTCTCACTCTCTCTATATCCCAGTCGCTCTCTCTCTCTATATCCCAGTCTCTCACTCTGTCTATATCCCAGTCTCTCACTCTCTCTATATCCCAGTCACTCTCTCTCTCGATATCCCAGTCTCTCTCTCTCTCTATATACCAGTCTCTCTCTCTCTCTATATACCAGTCTCTCTCTCTCTCTATATACCAGTCTCTCTCTCACTCGATATCCCAGTTTCTCTCTCTCTCTCGATATCCCAGTCTCTTTCTCTCTCGATATCCCAGTCTCCTTCACTCTCTCCATATCCCAGTCTCTCTCTCTCTATATCCCAGTCTCTCTCTCTTTCTCAATGTATATCCCTGTCTATCTCCCTCTCTTTAATATCCCAGTCTCTCTCTATCTCCCTTTTATATCCCAGTCTCTCTCCCTCTCTCTTTTATATCCTAGTCTCTCTCTCTCTCTCTTTTATATCCCAGTCTCTCTCTCTCTCTTATATCCCAGTCTCTCTCTCTCTCTTATATCCCAGTCTCTTCTCTCACTTACATCCCAGTCTCTCTCTGTCTGTTATAACCCAGTCTCTCTCTCTCTCTATCCCAGTCTCCCTCTCTCTATCCCAGTCTCTCTCTCTCTCTCTATATCCCGCTCTCTCTCTCTCTCTATATCACAGTCTCTCTTTCGATATCCCACTCTCTCTATATATCCCAGTCACCCTCGCTCTCTATATCCCCGTCTCTCTCTCTCCCTCTCTTAAATCCCAGTCTCTCTATCTCTCTCTTAAATCCCAATCTCTCTCCCTCTCTCTCTCTCTCTGAAATCCCAGTCCCTCTCTCTCTCTCTCTTATATCCCAGTCTCTCTCTCTCTATATATATCCCACTCACTCTCTATATCCCAGTCTCACTCTCTCTAGAAGCATATCCCAAGCTCTCTCTCTCTCTAAATATATGCCAGTCCCTCTATATCGCAGTCTCTCTCTCTCTCTCTCTCTATATCCCACTCTTTCTCTCGATATCCCAGTCTCTCTCTCTCTCGCTCTATATCCCAGTCTCTCTCTCAATATCCCACTCTCTCTCTCTATATCGCAGTCACCCTCGCTCTCTATAACCCCGTCTCTCTCTCTCTCAATATCCCAGTCTCTCTCTCACAATATATATATCCGTCTCTCTCTCTCTCTTTATCCCAGTCTCTCTCTCTCTCTCTGTATATATATATATATCCCAGTCTCTCTCTCTTACTCGAAATATCCCAGTTTCACTCGCTATATATATGTATATCCCAGTATCTCTCTCTCTCTATATCCCAGTCGCTCTCTCTATATCCCATTCTCTCTCTCTATATCCCAGTCTCTCTCTCTCTCTATATATATCCCAGTCTCTCTGTCCCTATATCCCAGTCTCCTTCACTCTCTCTATATCACAGTCTCTCTCTCTCTCTCAATGTGTATCCCAGTCTATCTCTCTCTCGTTTATATCCCAGTCTCTCTCTCTCTCTAATATCCCAGTCTCTCTCTCTCTCTTATAACCCAGTCTCTCTCTCTCTCTCTTATATCCCAGTTTCTCTCTCTCTCTCTCTCTCTTATATCCCAGTCTCACTCTCTCTCTTATATCCCAGTCTCTCTCTCTCTTGTATCCTAGTCTTTCTCTCTCTTAAATCCCAGTCTCCCTCTCTCTCTCTATATCCCAGTCTCTCTCTATCTATCCCAGTCTCTCTCCCTCTCTCTTTATACCAGTCTCTCTCTCTCTCTCTCTCTATATCCCAGTCTCTCTCTCTCTATATCCCAGTCTCTCTCTCTATATCCCAGTCTCTCTCTCTCTATATCCCAGCTTCTCTCTCTCTATATATCCCAGTCTTTCTCTCTCTATATATCCCAGTCTCACTCACTCTCTATATAGCACAGTCGCACTCTCTCTATATCCCAGTCACTCTCTGTCTATTATCACAGTCTCTCTATCTCGCTCTATATCCGAGTCTCTCAGTGTCTGTCTCTCTATCTCAATATCCCAGTCTCTCTCTCTCTATATCCCAGTCGCTCTCTCTCTCTATATCCCAGTCTCTCACTCTCTCTATATCCCAGTCTCTCACTCTCTCTATATCCCAGTCTCTCTCTCTCTCTCTATATATATATATATATATATATATATATCCCAGTCACTCTCTCTCTCTCTATCTATATCCCAGTCTCTCTCTCTCTCGATATCCCAGTTTCTCTCTCTCTATATATCCCAGTCGCTCTCTCTCTCTATATACCAGTCTCTCTCTCCCTCTATACCTCAGTCTCTCACTCTCTCTATATCCCAGTCTCTCTCTCTCTCTATAACCCAGTCTCTCTCTCTCTCTATATCCCAGTCTCTCTCTCTCTCTATATCCCAGTCTCTCTCCCTCTCTCTTTATCCCAGTCTCTCTCTCTCTCTCTATATCCCAGTCTCTCTCTCTCTATATCCCAGTCTCTCTCTCTCTATATCCCAGCTTCTCTCTCTCTATATATCCCAGTCTTTCTCTCTCTCTATATCCCAGTCTCACTCACTCCCTATATAGCCCAGTCGCACTCTCTCTATATCCCAGTCACTCTCTGTCTATATATCACAGTCTCTCTATCTCGCTCTATATCCGAGTCTCTCAGTGTCTGTCTCTCTTTCTCAATATCCCAGTCTCTCTCTCTCTATATCCCAGTCGCTCTCTCTCTCTATATCCCAGTCTCTCACTCTCTCTATATCCCAGTTTCTCTCACTCTCTATATCCCAGTCGCTCTCTCTCTCTATATACCAGTCTCTCTCTCCCTCTATACCTCAGTCTCTCACTCTCTCTATATCCCAGTCCCTCTCTCTCTCTATAACCCAGTCTCTCTCTCTCGCTATATCCCAGTCTCTCTCTCTCTATCCCAGTCTCTCTTCCTCTCTCTTTATCCCAGTGTCTCTCTCTCTCTATATCCCAGTCTCTCTCTCTCTCGATATCCCAGTTTCTCTCTCTCTCTATATCCCAGTCGCTCTCTCTCTCTCTATATATATATATATATATCCCAGTCACTCTCTCTCTATATCCCAGTCTCTCACTCTCTCTATATCCCAGTCTCTCTCTCTCTCTATATCCCAGTCTCTCTCTCTCTCTCTATATCCCAGTCTCTCTCTCTCTCTATATCCCAGTCTCTCTCTCTCTCTATATCCCAGTCTCTCTCTCTCTCTATATCGCAGTCTCTCTCTCTCTCTCTCTATATATATATATATATATCCCAGTCTCTCTCTCTCTCTCTATCCCAGTCTCTCTCCCTCTATCCCAGTCTCTCTCTCTCTATCCCAGTCTCTCTCTCTCTATCCCAGTCTCTCTCTATCCCAGTATCTCTCTCTATATCCCAGTCTCTCTCTATATCCCAGTCTCTCTCTCTCTATATCCCAGTCTCGCTCTCTCTCTCTATCCCAGTCTCTCTCCCTCTATCCCAGTCTCTCTCCCTCTATCCCAGTCTCTCACTCTCTATCCCAGTCTCTCTCTCTCTATCCCAATCTCTCTCTCTCTATCCCAGTCTCTCTCTCTCTATCCCAGTCTCTCTCTCTCTATCCCAGTCTCTCTCTCTCTTTCCCAGTCTCTCTCTCTCTTTCCCAGTCTCTCTCTCTCTCTATCCCAGTCTCTCTCTCTCTATCCCAGTCTCTCTCTCTCTATCCCAGTCTCTCTCTCTCTCTCAATGTACATCCCAGTCTCTCTCTCTCTCGTTTATATCCCAGTCTCTCTCTCTCTTATAACCCAGTCTCTCTCCCTCTCTCTTATATCCCAGTCTCTCTCTCTCTCTCTCTTATATCCCAGTCTCTCGCTCTTATATCCCAGTCTCTCTCTCTCTTATATCCCAGTCTCTCTCACTCTCTCTTATATCCCAGTCTCTCTCTCTCTTGTATCTTAGTCTCTCTCTCTCTTAAATCCGAGTCACTCTCTCTCTCTATAACCCAGTCTCTCTCTCAATATCCAAGTCTCTCTCTCACAATATTTATGCCCCAGTCTCTCTCTCTCTCTCTATATCCCAGTCTCTCTCTATATATATATATATCCCAGTCTCTCTCTATCTATATCCCAGTCTCTCTCTCTCTATATCCCAGTCTCTCTCTCTCTCTATATCCCAGTCTCTCTCTCTCTCTATATCCCAGTCTCTCTCCCTCTCTATATAGCCCAGTCGCACTCTCTCTATATCCCAGTCTCTCTCTGTCTATATATCAGTCTCTCTCTCTCTCTCTCTCTATATCACAGTCTCTCTCTCTCTCGCTCTATATCCGAGTCTCTCAGTGTCTGTCTCTCTATCTCTATATCCTAGTCTCTCTCTTTCTACATCCCAGTCGCTCTCTCTCTCTATATCCCAGTCGCTCTCTCTCTCTATATCCCAGTCGCTCTCTCTCTCTATATCCCAGTCTCTCTCTCTCTCTCTATCTCAGTCTCTCACTCTCTCTATATCCCAGTCGCTCTCTCTCTCTATATCCCAGTCTCTCTCTCTCTCAATATCCCAGTCTCTCTCTCTCTCTATATCCCAGTCTCTCTCTCACTCTATATCCCAGTCTCTCTCTCTCTCTCTATCCCAGTCTCTCTCTCTCTATCTTAGTCTCTCTCTCTCTATCCCAGATTCTCTCTCGATATCCCAGTCTCACTCTCTATATCCTAGTCTCTCTCTCTATATCCCATTCTCTCTCTATATATCCCAGTCTCTATCTCTATATCACAGTCTCTCTCTCTCTCTATATCCCAGTCACTCTCTCTCTCTCGATATCCCAGTCTCTCTCTCTCTGTATAACCCAGTCTCATTCACTCTCTCTATATCCCAGTCTCTCTCACTCTCTCTCTCTATCCCAGTCTCTCTCTCTCTCTCTCGATATCCCAGTCTCTCTCTCTCTCGATAACCCAGTCTCTCTCTCTCTCTCTATCCCAGTCTCTCCCTCTATATCCCAGTCTCTCTCTGTCTCTATATCCCAGACTCTCTCTCTCTCTGTCTATCCCAGTCTCTCCCTCTATATCACAGTCTCTCTCTCTCCCTCAATCTATATCCCAGTCTATCTCTCTCCTTTTTATATCCCAGTCTCTCTCTCTCCCTTTTATATCCCAGTCTCTCTCTCTCTCTATATCCCAGTCTCTCTCTCTATATATATATATATCCCAGTCACTCTCTCTCTCTATTTCCCAGTCTCACTCTCTCTCTCGATATCCCAGTCTCTCTCTCTCTCGCTATCCCAGTCTCTCTCTCTATAACCCAGTCTCATTCACTCTCTCTATATCCCAGTCTCTCTCTCTCTATCCCAGTCTCTCTCACTCTATACCAG
The DNA here is from genome assembly GCF_964194155.1 of Cetorhinus maximus. Lineage (NCBI taxonomy): Eukaryota > Metazoa > Chordata > Chondrichthyes > Lamniformes > Cetorhinidae > Cetorhinus > Cetorhinus maximus. The sequence goes on along the minus strand of NW_027599100.1, from coordinate 24,247 downwards.
TCTCTCTCTCTCTATCCCAGTCTCTCACTTTCTATCCCAATCTCTCTCCATCTATCGCATTCTCTCTCTCTCTATTCCAGTCTCTCTCTCGCTATCCCAGTCTCTCACTATCTCAGTTTCTCTCTCTCTAAACCAGTCTCTCTCTATCCCAGTCTCTCTCTCTCTATCCCAGTCTCTCTCTCTCTAACCCAGTCTCTCTCTCTCTATCCCAGTCTCTATCTCTCTATCCCAGTCTCTATCTCTCTATCCCAGTCTCACACTCTGTATCCCAGTCTCTCTCTCTCTATCCCAGTCTCTCTCTCTCTGTATCCAAGTCTCTCACTCTCTATCCCATTCTCCCACTCTCTATCCCAGTCTCTGACTCTCTATCCCAGTCTCTCACTCTCTATCCCAGTCTCTCGCTCTCTATCCCAGTCTCTCACTCTGTATCCCAGTATCTCTCTCTCTATCTTAGTCTCTCTCTCTCTATCCCATATTCTCTCTCGATATCCCAGTCTCACTCTCTATATCCTAGTCTCTCTCTCTATATCCCATTCTCTCTCTATATATCCCAGTCTCTATCTCTATATCACAGTCTCTCTCTCTCTCTCTATCCCAGTCTCTCACTCTCTATCCCAGTCTCTCTCTCTCTATCCCAGTCTCTCTCTCTCTATACCAGTCTCTCTCTCTCTATCCCAGTCTCTCTCTCTCTATCCCAGTCTCTCTATCTCTATCCCAGTTTCTCACTCTCTATATCCCAGTCTCACTCTCTATATCCCAGTCTCTCTCCCTATATCCCAGTCTCTCTCCCTATATCCCAGTCTCTCTCCCTATATCCCAGTCTCTCTCTCTCTCTATATCCCAGTCGCTCTCTCTCTCTATATATCCCAGTCTCTCTCTCTCTATATCCCAGTCTCTCTCTCTCTCTATATCCCAGTCTCTCTCTCTTTCTCTCTATCCCAGTCTCTCTCTCTCTCTCTCTCTCTATATATATATATATATATCCCAGTCACTCTCTCTCTATATCCCAGTCTCTCACTCTCTCTATATCCCAGTCTCTCTCTCTCTCTCTATATCCCAGTCTCTCTCTCTATATCCCAATCTCTCTCTCTTTCTCTTATATCCCAATCCCTCTCTCTCTCTTATATCCCAGTCTCTCTCTCTCTCTCTTCTATCCCAGTCTCTCTCTCTCCCTATATATATCCCACTCACTCTCTATATCACAGTCTCTCTCTCTCTATATACATATCCCAAGCTCTCTCTCTCTCTATATATGCCAGTCTCTCTATTTCCCAGTCGCTTTCTCTCTCTATATCCCACTCTCTCGCTCTCTCTCTCGATATCCGTCTCTCTCTCTCTATATCCCAGTCTCTCTCTCGATATCCCACTCTCTCTCTGTATATCGCAGTCACCCTCGCTCTCTATAACCCCGTCTCTCTCTCTCTATATATCCCAGTCTCTCTCTCTAAATCCCATTATCTCTCTCTATACCCCAGTCTCTCTCTCTCTCTATATATATATATATATATCCCAGTCTCTCTGTCTCTATATCCCAGTCTCCTTCACTCTCTCGATATCCCAGACTCTTTCTCTCTATCCCAGTCTCCCTCTCTCTTTCAATGTAAATCCCAGTCTATCTCTCTCTCTTTTATATCCTAGTCTCTCTCTCTCTCTATATCCCAGTCTATCTCCCTCTCTATATAGCACAGTCGCACTCTCTCTATATCCCAGTCTCTCTCTGTCTAAGTATCAGTCTCTCTCTCTCTCTCTCTCTCTATATCACAGTCTCTCTCTCTCTCTCTATATATCACAGTCTCTCTCTCTCTCGCTCTATATCCGAGTCTCTCAGTGTCTGTCTCCCTATCTCTATATCCCAGTCTCTCTCTCTCTCTATATCCCAGTCGCTCTCTCTCTATATCCCAGTCGCTCTCTCTCTATATCCCAGTCGCTCTCTCTCTCTATATCCCAGTCTCTCACTCTCTCTATATCCCAGTCTCTCTCTCTCTATATATATATATATCCCAGTCACTCTCTCTCTCTCGATATCCCAGTTTCTCTCTCTCGATATCCCAGTCGCTCTCTCTCTCTATATCCCAGTCGCTCTCTCTCTCTATATCCCAGTCGCTCTCTCTCTCTATATCCCAGTCGCTCTCTCTCTCTATATCCCAGTCTCTCACTCTCTCTATATCCCAGTCTCTCACTCTCTCTATATCCCAGTCTCTCTCTCTATATATATATATATCCCAGTCACTCTCTCTCTATATCCCAGTCTCTCTCTCGATATCCCAGTCTCTCTCTCGATATCCCCGTCTCTCTCTCTCTCGATATCCCAGTCTCCTTCACTCTCTCTATATCCCAGTCTCTCTCTCTCTCTATATCTCAGTCTCTCACTCTCTCTATATCCCAGTCGCTCTCTCTCTCTATATCCCAGTCTCTCACTCTGTCTATATCCCAGTCTCTCACTCTCTCTATATCCCAGTCACTCTCTCTCTCGATATCCCAGTCTCTCTCTCTCTCTATATACCAGTCTCTCTCTCTCTCTATATACCAGTCTCTCTCTCTCTCTATATACCAGTCTCTCTCTCACTCGATATCCCAGTTTCTCTCTCTCTCTCGATATCCCAGTCTCTTTCTCTCTCGATATCCCAGTCTCCTTCACTCTCTCCATATCCCAGTCTCTCTCTCTCTATATCCCAGTCTCTCTCTCTTTCTCAATGTATATCCCTGTCTATCTCCCTCTCTTTAATATCCCAGTCTCTCTCTATCTCCCTTTTATATCCCAGTCTCTCTCCCTCTCTCTTTTATATCCTAGTCTCTCTCTCTCTCTCTTTTATATCCCAGTCTCTCTCTCTCTCTTATATCCCAGTCTCTCTCTCTCTCTTATATCCCAGTCTCTTCTCTCACTTACATCCCAGTCTCTCTCTGTCTGTTATAACCCAGTCTCTCTCTCTCTCTATCCCAGTCTCCCTCTCTCTATCCCAGTCTCTCTCTCTCTCTCTATATCCCGCTCTCTCTCTCTCTCTATATCACAGTCTCTCTTTCGATATCCCACTCTCTCTATATATCCCAGTCACCCTCGCTCTCTATATCCCCGTCTCTCTCTCTCCCTCTCTTAAATCCCAGTCTCTCTATCTCTCTCTTAAATCCCAATCTCTCTCCCTCTCTCTCTCTCTCTGAAATCCCAGTCCCTCTCTCTCTCTCTCTTATATCCCAGTCTCTCTCTCTCTATATATATCCCACTCACTCTCTATATCCCAGTCTCTCTCTCTCTAGAAGCATATCCCAAGCTCTCTCTCTCTCTAAATATATGCCAGTCCCTCTATATCGCAGTCTCTCTCTCTCTCTCTCTCTATATCCCACTCTTTCTCTCGATATCCCAGTCTCTCTCTCTCTCGCTCTATATCCCAGTCTCTCTCTCAATATCCCACTCTCTCTCTCTATATCGCAGTCACCCTCGCTCTCTATAACCCCGTCTCTCTCTCTCTCAATATCCCAGTCTCTCTCTCACAATATATATATCCGTCTCTCTCTCTCTCTTTATCCCAGTCTCTCTCTCTCTCTCTGTATATATATATATATCCCAGTCTCTCTCTCTTACTCGAAATATCCCAGTTTCACTCGCTATATATATGTATATCCCAGTATCTCTCTCTCTCTATATCCCAGTCGCTCTCTCTATATCCCATTCTCTCTCTCTATATCCCAGTCTCTCTCTCTCTCTATATATATCCCAGTCTCTCTGTCCCTATATCCCAGTCTCCTTCACTCTCTCTATATCACAGTCTCTCTCTCTCTCTCAATGTGTATCCCAGTCTATCTCTCTCTCGTTTATATCCCAGTCTCTCTCTCTCTCTAATATCCCAGTCTCTCTCTCTCTCTTATAACCCAGTCTCTCTCTCTCTCTCTTATATCCCAGTTTCTCTCTCTCTCTCTCTCTCTTATATCCCAGTCTCACTCTCTCTCTTATATCCCAGTCTCTCTCTCTCTTGTATCCTAGTCTTTCTCTCTCTTAAATCCCAGTCTCCCTCTCTCTCTCTATATCCCAGTCTCTCTCTATCTATCCCAGTCTCTCTCCCTCTCTCTTTATACCAGTCTCTCTCTCTCTCTCTCTCTATATCCCAGTCTCTCTCTCTCTATATCCCAGTCTCTCTCTCTATATCCCAGTCTCTCTCTCTCTATATCCCAGCTTCTCTCTCTCTATATATCCCAGTCTTTCTCTCTCTCTATATCCCAGTCTCACTCACTCTCTATATAGCACAGTCGCACTCTCTCTATATCCCAGTCACTCTCTGTCTATTATCACAGTCTCTCTATCTCGCTCTATATCCGAGTCTCTCAGTGTCTGTCTCTCTATCTCAATATCCCAGTCTCTCTCTCTCTATATCCCAGTCGCTCTCTCTCTCTATATCCCAGTCTCTCACTCTCTCTATATCCCAGTCTCTCACTCTCTCTATATCCCAGTCTCTCTCTCTCTCTATATATATATATATATATATATATATATCCCAGTCACTCTCTCTCTCTCTATCTATATCCCAGTCTCTCTCTCTCTCGATATCCCAGTTTCTCTCTCTCTATATATCCCAGTCGCTCTCTCTCTCTATATACCAGTCTCTCTCTCCCTCTATACCTCAGTCTCTCACTCTCTCTATATCCCAGTCTCTCTCTCTCTCTATAACCCAGTCTCTCTCTCTCTCTATATCCCAGTCTCTCTCTCTCTCTATATCCCAGTCTCTCTCCCTCTCTCTTTATCCCAGTCTCTCTCTCTCTCTCTATATCCCAGTCTCTCTCTCTCTATATCCCAGTCTCTCTCTCTCTATATCCCAGCTTCTCTCTCTCTATATATCCCAGTCTTTCTCTCTCTCTATATCCCAGTCTCACTCACTCCCTATATAGCCCAGTCGCACTCTCTCTATATCCCAGTCACTCTCTGTCTATATATCACAGTCTCTCTATCTCGCTCTATATCCGAGTCTCTCAGTGTCTGTCTCTCTTTCTCAATATCCCAGTCTCTCTCTCTCTATATCCCAGTTTCTCTCACTCTCTATATCCCAGTCGCTCTCTCTCTCTATATACCAGTCTCTCTCTCCCTCTATACCTCAGTCTCTCACTCTCTCTATATCCCAGTCCCTCTCTCTCTCTATAACCCAGTCTCTCTCTCTCGCTATATCCCAGTCTCTCTCTCTCTATCCCAGTCTCTCTTCCTCTCTCTTTATCCCAGTGTCTCTCTCTCTCTATATCCCAGTCTCTCTCTCTCTCGATATCCCAGTTTCTCTCTCTCTCTATATCCCAGTCGCTCTCTCTCTCTCTATATATATATATATATATCCCAGTCACTCTCTCTCTATATCCCAGTCTCTCACTCTCTCTATATCCCAGTCTCTCTCTCTCTCTATATCCCAGTCTCTCTCTCTCTCTATATCCCAGTCTCTCTCTCTCTCTATATCCCAGTCTCTCTCTCTCTCTATATCCCAGTCTCTCTCTCTCTCTATATCGCAGTCTCTCTCTCTCTCTCTCTATATATATATATATATATCCCAGTCTCTCTCTCTCTCTCTATCCCAGTCTCTCTCCCTCTATCCCAGTCTCTCTCTCTCTATCCCAGTCTCTCTCTCTCTATCCCAGTCTCTCTCTATCCCAGTATCTCTCTCTCTCTATATCCCAGTCGCTCTCTCTATATCCCATTCTCTCTCTCTATATCCCAGTCTCTCTCTCTCTCTATATATATCCCAGTCTCTCTGTCCCTATATCCCAGTCTCCTTCACTCTCTCTATATCACAGTCTCTCTCTCTCTCTCAATGTGTATCCCAGTCTATCTCTCTCTCGTTTATATCCCAGTCTCTCTCTCTCTCTAATATCCCAGTCTCTCTCTCTCTCTTATAACCCAGTCTCTCTCTCTCTCTCTTATATCCCAGTTTCTCTCTCTCTCTCTCTCTCTTATATCCCAGTCTCACTCTCTCTCTTATATCCCAGTCTCTCTCTCTCTTGTATCCTAGTCTTTCTCTCTCTTAAATCCCAGTCTCCCTCTCTCTCTCTATATCCCAGTCTCTCTCTATCTATCCCAGTCTCTCTCCCTCTCTCTTTATACCAGTCTCTCTCTCTCTCTCTCTCTATATCCCAGTCTCTCTCTCTCTATATCCCAGTCTCTCTCTCTATATCCCAGTCTCTCTCTCTCTATATCCCAGCTTCTCTCTCTCTATATATCCCAGTCTTTCTCTCTCTCTATATCCCAGTCTCACTCACTCTCTATATAGCACAGTCGCACTCTCTCTATATCCCAGTCACTCTCTGTCTATTATCACAGTCTCTCTATCTCGCTCTATATCCGAGTCTCTCAGTGTCTGTCTCTCTATCTCAATATCCCAGTCTCTCTCTCTCTATATCCCAGTCGCTCTCTCTCTCTATATCCCAGTCTCTCACTCTCTCTATATCCCAGTCTCTCACTCTCTCTATATCCCAGTCTCTCTCTCTCTCTATATATATATATATATATATATATATATCCCAGTCACTCTCTCTCTCTCTATCTATATCCCAGTCTCTCTCTCTCTCGATATCCCAGTTTCTCTCTCTCTATATATCCCAGTCGCTCTCTCTCTCTATATACCAGTCTCTCTCTCCCTCTATACCTCAGTCTCTCACTCTCTCTATATCCCAGTCTCTCTCTCTCTCTATAACCCAGTCTCTCTCTCTCTCTATATCCCAGTCTCTCTCTCTCTCTATATCCCAGTCTCTCTCCCTCTCTCTTTATCCCAGTCTCTCTCTCTCTCTCTATATCCCAGTCTCTCTCTCTCTATATCCCAGTCTCTCTCTCTCTATATCCCAGCTTCTCTCTCTCTATATATCCCAGTCTTTCTCTCTCTCTATATCCCAGTCTCACTCACTCCCTATATAGCCCAGTCGCACTCTCTCTATATCCCAGTCACTCTCTGTCTATATATCACAGTCTCTCTATCTCGCTCTATATCCGAGTCTCTCAGTGTCTGTCTCTCTTTCTCAATATCCCAGTCTCTCTCTCTCTATATCCCAGTTTCTCTCACTCTCTATATCCCAGTCGCTCTCTCTCTCTATATACCAGTCTCTCTCTCCCTCTATACCTCAGTCTCTCACTCTCTCTATATCCCAGTCCCTCTCTCTCTCTATAACCCAGTCTCTCTCTCTCGCTATATCCCAGTCTCTCTCTCTCTATCCCAGTCTCTCTTCCTCTCTCTTTATCCCAGTGTCTCTCTCTCTCTATATCCCAGTCTCTCTCTCTCTCGATATCCCAGTTTCTCTCTCTCTCTATATCCCAGTCGCTCTCTCTCTCTCTATATATATATATATATATCCCAGTCACTCTCTCTCTATATCCCAGTCTCTCACTCTCTCTATATCCCAGTCTCTCTCTCTCTCTATATCCCAGTCTCTCTCTCTCTCTATATCCCAGTCTCTCTCTCTCTCTATATCCCAGTCTCTCTCTCTCTCTATATCCCAGTCTCTCTCTCTCTCTATATCGCAGTCTCTCTCTCTCTCTCTCTATATATATATATATATATCCCAGTCTCTCTCTCTCTCTCTATCCCAGTCTCTCTCCCTCTATCCCAGTCTCTCTCTCTCTATCCCAGTCTCTCTCTCTCTATCCCAGTCTCTCTCTATCCCAGTATCTCTCTCTATATCCCAGTCTCTCTCTATATCCCAGTCTCTCTCTCTCTATATCCCAGTCTCGCTCTCTCTCTCTATCCCAGTCTCTCTCCCTCTATCCCAGTCTCTCTCCCTCTATCCCAGTCTCTCACTCTCTATCCCAGTCTCTCTCTCTCTATCCCAATCTCTCTCTCTCTATCCCAGTCTCTCTCTCTCTATCCCAGTCTCTCTCTCTCTATCCCAGTCTCTCTCTCTCTTTCCCAGTCTCTCTCTCTCTTTCCCAGTCTCTCTCTCTCTCTATCCCAGTCTCTCTCTCTCTATCCCAGTCTCTCTCTCTCTATCCCAGTCTCTCTCTCTCTCTCAATGTACATCCCAGTCTCTCTCTCTCTCGTTTATATCCCAGTCTCTCTCTCTCTTATAACCCAGTCTCTCTCCCTCTCTCTTATATCCCAGTCTCTCTCTCTCTCTCTCTTATATCCCAGTCTCTCGCTCTTATATCCCAGTCTCTCTCTCTCTTATATCCCAGTCTCTCTCACTCTCTCTTATATCCCAGTCTCTCTCTCTCTTGTATCTTAGTCTCTCTCTCTCTTAAATCCGAGTCACTCTCTCTCTCTATAACCCAGTCTCTCTCTCAATATCCAAGTCTCTCTCTCACAATATTTATGCCCCAGTCTCTCTCTCTCTCTCTATATCCCAGTCTCTCTCTATATATATATATATCCCAGTCTCTCTCTATCTATATCCCAGTCTCTCTCTCTCTATATCCCAGTCTCTCTCTCTCTCTATATCCCAGTCTCTCTCTCTCTCTATATCCCAGTCTCTCTCCCTCTCTATATAGCCCAGTCGCACTCTCTCTATATCCCAGTCTCTCTCTGTCTATATATCAGTCTCTCTCTCTCTCTCTCTCTATATCACAGTCTCTCTCTCTCTCGCTCTATATCCGAGTCTCTCAGTGTCTGTCTCTCTATCTCTATATCCTAGTCTCTCTCTTTCTACATCCCAGTCGCTCTCTCTCTCTATATCCCAGTCGCTCTCTCTCTCTATATCCCAGTCGCTCTCTCTCTCTATATCCCAGTCTCTCTCTCTCTCTCTATCTCAGTCTCTCACTCTCTCTATATCCCAGTCGCTCTCTCTCTCTATATCCCAGTCTCTCTCTCTCTCAATATCCCAGTCTCTCTCTCTCTCTATATCCCAGTCTCTCTCTCACTCTATATCCCAGTCTCTCTCTCTCTCTCTATCCCAGTCTCTCTCTCTCTATCTTAGTCTCTCTCTCTCTATCCCAGATTCTCTCTCGATATCCCAGTCTCACTCTCTATATCCTAGTCTCTCTCTCTATATCCCATTCTCTCTCTATATATCCCAGTCTCTATCTCTATATCACAGTCTCTCTCTCTCTCTATATCCCAGTCACTCTCTCTCTCTCGATATCCCAGTCTCTCTCTCTCTGTATAACCCAGTCTCATTCACTCTCTCTATATCCCAGTCTCTCTCACTCTCTCTCTCTATCCCAGTCTCTCTCTCTCTCTCTCGATATCCCAGTCTCTCTCTCTCTCGATAACCCAGTCTCTCTCTCTCTCTCTATCCCAGTCTCTCCCTCTATATCCCAGTCTCTCTCTGTCTCTATATCCCAGACTCTCTCTCTCTCTGTCTATCCCAGTCTCTCCCTCTATATCACGGTCTCTCTCTCTCCCTCAATCTATATCCCAGTCTATCTCTCTCCTTTTTATATCCCAGTCTCTCTCTCTCCCTTTTATATCCCAGTCTCTCTCTCTCTCTATATCCCAGTCTCTCTCTCTATATATATATATATCCCAGTCACTCTCTCTCTCTATTTCCCAGTCTCACTCTCTCTCTCGATATCCCAGTCTCTCTCTCTCTCGCTATCCCAGTCTCTCTCTCTATAACCCAGTCTCATTCACTCTCTCTATATCCCAGTCTCTCTCTCTCTATCCCAGTCTCTCTCACTCTATACCAGTCTCTCTCTCTCTATCCCAGTCTCTCACTTTCTATCCCAATCTCTCTCCATCTATCGCATTCTCTCTCTCTCTATTCCAGTCTCTCTCTCGCTATCCCAGTCTCTCACTATCTCAGTTTCTCTCTCTCTAAACCAGTCTCTCTCTATCCCAGTCTCTCTCTCTCTATCCCAGTCTCTCTCTCTCTAACCCAGTCTCTCTCTCTCTATCCCAGTCTCTATCTCTCTATCCCAGTCTCTATCTCTCTATCCCAGTCTCACACTCTGTATCCCAGTCTCTCTCTCTCTATCCCAGTCTCTCTCTCTCTGTATCCAAGTCTCTCACTCTCTATCCCATTCTCCCACTCTCTATCCCAGTCTCTGACTCTCTATCCCAGTCTCTCACTCTCTATCCCAGTCTCTCGCTCTCTATCCCAGTCTCTCACTCTGTATCCCAGTATCTCTCTCTCTATCTTAGTCTCTCTCTCTCTATCCCATATTCTCTCTCGATATCCCAGTCTCACTCTCTATATCCTAGTCTCTCTCTCTATATCCCATTCTCTCTCTATATATCCCAGTCTCTATCTCTATATCACAGTCTCTCTCTCTCTCTCTATCCCAGTCTCTCACTCTCTATCCCAGTCTCTCTCTCTCTATCCCAGTCTCTCTCTCTCTATACCAGTCTCTCTCTCTCTATCCCAGTCTCTCTCTCTCTATCCCAGTCTCTCTCTCTCTATCCCAGTCTCTCTATCTCTATCCCAGTTTCTCACTCTCTATATCCCAGTCTCACTCTCTATATCCCAGTCTCTCTCCCTATATCCCAGTCTCTCTCCCTATATCCCAGTCTCTCTCCCTATATCCCAGTCTCTCTCTCTCTCTATATCCCAGTCGCTCTCTCTCTCTATATATCCCAGTCTCTCTCTCTCTATATCCCAGTCTCTCTCTCTCTCTATATCCCAGTCTCTCTCTCTTTCTCTCTATCCCAGTCTCTCTCTCTCTCTCTCTCTCTATATATATATATATATATCCCAGTCACTCTCTCTCTATATCCCAGTCTCTCACTCTCTCTATATCCCAGTCTCTCTCTCTCTCTCTATATCCCAGTCTCTCTCTCTCTCTATATCCCAATCTCTCTCTCTTTCTCTTATATCCCAATCCCTCTCTCTCTCTTATATCCCAGTCTCTCTCTCTCTCTCTTCTATCCCAGTCTCTCTCTCTCCCTATATATATCCCACTCACTCTCTATATCACAGTCTCTCTCTCTCTATATACATATCCCAAGCTCTCTCTCTCTCTATATATGCCAGTCTCTCTATTTCCCAGTCGCTTTCTCTCTCTATATCCCACTCTCTCGCTCTCTCTCTCGATATCCGTCTCTCTCTCTCTATATCCCAGTCTCTCTCTCGATATCCCACTCTCTCTCTGTATATCGCAGTCACCCTCGCTCTCTATAACCCCGTCTCTCTCTCTCTATATATCCCAGTCTCTCTCTCTAAATCCCATTATCTCTCTCTATACCCCAGTCTCTCTCTCTCTCTATATATATATATATATATCCCAGTCTCTCTGTCTCTATATCCCAGTCTCCTTCACTCTCTCGATATCCCAGACTCTTTCTCTCTATCCCAGTCTCCCTCTCTCTTTCAATGTAAATCCCAGTCTATCTCTCTCTCTTTTATATCCTAGTCTCTCTCTCTCTCTATATCCCAGTCTATCTCCCTCTCTATATAGCACAGTCGCACTCTCTCTATATCCCAGTCTCTCTCTGTCTAAGTATCAGTCTCTCTCTCTCTCTCTCTCTCTATATCACAGTCTCTCTCTCTCTCTCTATATATCACAGTCTCTCTCTCTCTCTCTCTATATCCCAGTCTCTCTCTCTATATATATATATATATCCCAGTCTCTCTCTATCTATATCCCAGTCTCTCTCTCTCTATATCCCAGTCTCTCTCTCTCTCTATATCCCAGTCTCTCTCTCTCTCTATATCCCAGTCTCTCTCCCTCTCTATATAGCCCAGTCGCACTCTCTCTATATCCCAGTCTCTCTCTGTCTATATATCAGTCTCTCTCTCTCTCTCTCTCTATATCACAGTCTCTCTCTCTCTCGCTCTATATCCGAGTCTCTCAGTGTCTGTCTCTCTATCTCTATATCCTAGTCTCTCTCTTTCTACATCCCAGTCGCTCTCTCTCTCTATATCCCAGTCGCTCTCTCTCTCTATATCCCAGTCGCTCTCTCTCTCTATATCCCAGTCTCTCTCTCTCTCTATATCTCAGTCTCTCACTCTCTCTATATCCAGGTCGCTCTCTCTCTCTATATCCCAGTCTCTCTCTCTCTCTCAATATCCCAGTCTCTCTCTCTCTCTATATCCCAGTCTCTCTCTCACTCTATATCCCAGTCTCTCTCTCTCTCTATATCCCAGTCTCTCTCTCTCTCTGTATCCCACTCTCTCTCTCTCTATATCCAAGTCTCTCTCTCTCTCTATATCCCAATCTCTCTCTTTCTCCATATCCCAGTCGCTCTCTCTCTCTATATCCCAGTCTCTGTCTCTCTATAATCCCAGTCTCTCTCTCTCTCTATATATATATATATCCCAGTCACTCTCTCTCTCTATATCCCAGTCTCTCTCTCTCGATATCCCAGTCTCTCTCTCTCTCGATATCCCAGTCTCTCTCTCGATATCCCTGTCTCTCTCGATATCCCTGTCTCTCTATCTCTCTCTCATTATCCCAGTCACTCTCTCTCTCTATAACCCAGTCTCCCTCTCTCTCAATATCCCAGTCTCACTCTCACAATATATATATCCCAGTCTCTCTGTCTCTCTCTATATCCCAGTCTCTCTCTCTTATATCCCAGTCTCTCTCTCTCTATATCTATATTTTTATCCCAGTCGCTGTCTCTCTCTCTCTCTATCCCAGTCTTTCTCGCTCTATCCCAGTCTATCTCTCTCTAACCCAGTCTCTCTCCCTCTATCCCAGTCTCTCTCTCTCTCTATCCCAGTCTCTCTCTCTCTATCCCAGTCTCTCTATCTCTATCCCAGTCTCTCTATCTCTATCCCAGTCTCTCTCTATCACAGTCTCTCTTTCACTATCCCAGTCTTTCTCCCTCTATCCCAGTCTCTCTCTCTGTCCCAGTTTCTCTCACTGTCCCAGTCTCTATCTGTGTCCCTGTCTCTCTCTCTGTCCCAGTCTCTCCCTATCCCAGTCTCTCTTTCACTATCCCAGTCTCTCTCTCTCTCTATATCGCAGTCTCTCTCTCTCTCTCTCTATATATATATATATATATATATATATATATCCCAGTCTCTCTCTCTCTCTCTATCCCAGTCTCTCTCCCTCTATCCCAGTCTCTCTCTCTCTCTATCCCAGTCTCTCTCTCTCTATCCCAGTCTCTCTCTCTCTATCCCAGTCTCTCTCTCTATCCCAGTCTCTCTCTCTATATCCCAGTCTCTCTCTTTCTATCCCAGTCTCGCTCTCTCTTTCCCAGTCTCTCTCTGTCTTTCCCAGTCTCTCTCTCTCTATCCCAGTCTCTCTCTCTGTATCCCAGTATCTCTCTCTCTATCCCAGTCTCTCTCTCTATATCCCAGTCTCTCTCTCTATATCCCAGTCTCTTTCTCTCTCTATATCCCAGTCTCGTTCTCTCTCTCTATCCCAGTCTCTCTCCCTCTATCCCAGTCTCTCTCCCTCTATCCCAGTCTCTCACTCTCTATCCCAGTCTCTCTCTCTCTATCCCAATCTCTCTCTCTCTATCCCAGTCTCTCTTTCTCTATCCCAGTCTCTCTCTCTATATCCCAGTCTCTGTCTCTCTATATCCCAGTCTCTCTCTCTCTCTATATATATATATCCCAGTCACTCTCTCTCTCTATATCCCAGTCTCTCTCTCTCGATATCCCAGTCTCTCTCTCTCGATATCCCAGTCTCTCTCTCGATATCCCTGTCTCTCTCGATATCCCTGTCTCTCTATCTCTCTCTCATTATCCCAGTCACTCTCTCTCTCTATAACCCAGTCTCCCTCTCTCTCAATATCCCAGTCTCACTCTCACAATATATATATCCCAGTCTCTCTGTCTCTCTCTATATCCCAGTCTCTCTCTCTTATATCCCAGTCTCTCTCTCTCTATATCTATATTTTTATCCCAGTCGCTGTCTCTCTCTCTCTCTATCCCAGTCTTTCTCGCTCTATCCCAGTCTATCTCTCTCTAACCCAGTCTCTCTCCCTCTATCCCAGTCTCTCTCTCTCTCTATCCCAGTCTCTCTCTCTCTATCCCAGTCTCTCTATCTCTATCCCAGTCTCTCTATCTCTATCCCAGTCTCTCTCTATCACAGTCTCTCTTTCACTATCCCAGTCTTTCTCCCTCTATCCCAGTCTCTCTCTCTGTCCCAGTTTCTCTCACTGTCCCAGTCTCTATCTGTGTCCCTGTCTCTCTCTCTGTCCCAGTCTCTCCCTATCCCAGTCTCTCTTTCACTATCCCAGTCTCTCTCTCTATATCGCAGTCTCTCTCTCTCTCTATATATATATATATATATATATATATATATCCCAGTCTCTCTCTCTCTCTCTATCCCAGTCTCTCTCCCTCTATCCCAGTCTCTCTCTCTCTCTATCCCAGTCTCTCTCTCTCTATCCCAGTCTCTCTCTCTCTATCCTAGTCTCTCTCTCTATCCCAGTCTCTCTCTCTATATCCCAGTCTCTCTCTTTCTATCCCAGTCTCGCTCTCTCTTTCCCAGTCTCTCTCTGTCTTTCCCAGTCTCTCTCTCTCTATCCCAGTCACTCTCTCTGTATCCCAGTATCTCTCTCTCTATCCCAGTCTCTCTCTCTATATCCCAGTCTCTCTCTCTATATCCCAGTCTCTCTCTCTCTATATCCCAGTCTCGTTTTCTCTCTCTATCCCAGTCTCTCTCCCTCTATCCCAGTCTCTCTCCCTCTATCCCAGTCTCTCACTCTCTATCCCAGTCTCTCTCTCTCTATCCCAATCTCTCTCTCTCTATCCCAGTCTCTCTTTCTCTATCCCAGTCTCTCTCTCTCTATCCCAGTCTCTCTCTCTCTATCCCAGTCTCTCTCTCTCTTTCCCAGTCTCTCTCTCTTTCCCAGTCTCTCTCTCTCTATGCCAGTCTCCCTCTCTCTATCCCAGTCTCCCTCTCTCTATCCCAGTCTCTCTCTCTCTATGCCAGTCTCTCTCTCTCTATGCCAGTCTCTCTCTCTCTATGCCAGTCTCTCTCTCTCTATGCCAGTCTCTCTCTCTCTATCCCAATCTATCTCTCTCTATCCCAGTCTCTCTGTCCCAGTCTCTCTCTCTGTCCCAGTCTCTCTTTCCCTATCCCAGTCACTCTCTCTCTATCCCAGTCTCTCTCTCTCTATCCCAGTCTCTCTCTCTCCATCCCAGTCTCTCTCTCTCTATCCCAGTCTCTCTCTATATATATATATATATATCCTAGTCACTCTCTCTCTCTCTATATCTCAGTCTCTCTCTGTCTCGATATCCTAGTCTCTCTCTCACTCTATATCCCAGTCTCTCTCTCTCTCTCTCTCTCTCTATATCCCAGTCTCTCTATCTCACTATATCCCAGTCTCTCTCTCTCTCTCTCTATATCCCAGTCTCTCACCTTCTCTATATCCCAGTCTCTCTCTCTCCCTATATCCCAGTCTCTCTCTCTATATATATATATATATATATATCCCAGTATCTCTCTCTCTCTCGATATCCCAGTCTCTCTCTCTCTCTATACCCGTCTCTCTCTCGATATCCCTGTCTCTCTCTCTCTCTTTATCCCAGTCACTCTCTCTCTCTATAACCCAGTCTCTCACTCTCTCAATATCCCAGTCACTCTCTCACAATATATATATCCCAGTCTCTCTGTCTCTCTCTATATCCCAGTCTCTCTCTCTCTCTATATCCCAGTCTCTCTCTCTCTCTATATCCCAACCTATATCTCTCTCTCTCTATCCCAGTCTTTCTCTCTCTATGCCAGTCTCTCTCTCTTTGTCCATTCTCTCTCTCTATCCCAGTCTCTCTCTGTATCCCAGTCTCTTTCTCTCTATCCCAGTCTCTCTCTCTGTCCCAGTCTCTCTCTCTGTCCCAGTCTCTCTCTGTGTCCGAGTCTCTCTCTATCACAGTCACTCGTTCACTATCCCAGTCTTTCTCCATCTATCCCAGTCTCTCTCTCTGTCCCAGTCTCTCTCTCACTATCCCAGTCTCTCTCTCACTATCACAGTCTCTCTCTCACTATCACAGTCTCGCTCTCTCTATCCCAGTCTCGCTCTCTCTTTCCCAGTCTCTCTCTCTCTATCCCAGTCTCTCTCTCTCTATCCCAGTCTCTCTCTCTCTATCCTAGTCTCTCTCTCTAAATGCCAGTCTCTCTCTCTCTATATCCCAGTCTCTCTCTCTAAATCCCAGTCTCTCTCTCTCTATATCCCAGTCTCTCTCTCCCTCGATATCCCAGTCTCTCTCTCTCTATGTACCAGTCTCTCTCTCAATATCCCTGTCTCTCTCTCTCTCTCTCTTTATCCCAATAACTCTCCCTCTATCGCGGTCTCTCTCTCTCTATCCCGGTCTCTCTCTCTCTATACCGGTCTCTCTCTCTCTATACCGGTCTCTCTCTCTCTATCCCGGTCTCTCTCTCTCTATCCCAGTCTCTCTCTCTCTATCCCAGTCTCTCTCTCTCTATCCGAGTCTCTCTCTCTCTATCCCAGTCTCTCTCTCTTTATCCCAGTCTCGGTCTCACAATATATATATCCCAGTCTCTCTCTATATCCCAGTCTCTCTCTCTCTCTATATCCCAGTCTCTCTCTGTCTATATATATATATATATATATATAAATCCCAGTGTCTCTCTCTCTCTCTCTATCCCAGTCTCTCTCCCTCTATCCCAGTCTCTCTCCCTCTATCCCAGTCTCTCCCTATCCCAGTCTCTCTCTCTATCCCAATCACTCTCTCTCTATCCCAGTCTCTCTCTCTCTATCCCAGTCTCTCTCTCTCTATGTACCAGTCTCTATCTCGATATCCCTGTCTCTCTCTCTCTCTCTCTTTATCCCAGTCTCTCTCCCTCTCTCTTTATCCCAGTCTCTCTCTATATATATATATATATCCCAGTCTCTCTCTCTATATCCTAGTCTCTCTCTCTCTGTCTATATCCCAGTCTCTCTCCCTCTCCATATATCCCAGTCTCTCTCTCTCTATATCACAGTCTCTCTCTCTCTCTCGCTCTATATCCGAGTCTCTCAGTGTCTGTCTCTCTATCTCTATATCCCCGTCTCTCTCTCTCTCTATATCCCGGTCTCTCTCTCTGTCTATATCCCAGTCTCTCTCTCTCTCTATATCCCAGTCTCTCTCTCTCTCTATATCCCAGTCTCTCTCTCTCTCTATATCCCAGTCTCTATCTCTCTCTCTCTATCCCAGTCTTTCTCTCTCTATCCCAGTCTCTCTCTCTTTGTCCATTCTCTCTCTCTATCCCAGTCTCTCTCTCTGTATCCCAGTCTCTTTCTCTCTGTCCCAGTCTCTCTCTCTGTCCCAGTCTCTCTCTATCACAGTCACTCGTTCACTATCCCAGTGTTTCTCCCTCTATCACAGTCTCTCTCTCTGTCCCATTCTCTCTCTCTGTCCCAGTCTCTCTTTCACTATCCCAGTCTCTCCCTCTCTATCTCAGTCTCGCTCTCTCTATTCCAGTCTCGCTCTCTCTATCCCAGTCTCGCTCTCTCTTTCACAGTCTCTCTCTGTCTTTCCCAGTCTCTCTCTCTCTATCCCAGTCTCTGTCTCTCTATCCCAGTCTCTCTGACTCTATCCCAGTCTCTCTCACTCTATCCCAGTCTCTCTCACTCTATCCCAGTCTCTCTCACTCTATCCCAGTCTCTCTCACTCTATCCCAGTCTCTCTCTCTAAATCCCAGTCTCTCTCTCTCTATATCCCAGTCTCTCTCTCTAAATCCCAGTCTCTCTCTCTCTATATCCCAGTCTCTCTCTCTCTCGATATCCCAGTCTCTCGCTCGATATCCCTGTCTCTCTCTCTCTCTCTCTTTATCCCAGTAACTCTCCCACTATCCCGGTATCTCTCTCTCTATCCGTGTCTCTCACTCTCTATCCCACTCTCTCTCTCTCTATCCCAGTCTCTCTCTCTCTATGCCAGTCTCTCTCTCTCTATGCCAGTCTCTCTCTCTCTATCCCAGTCTCTCTCTCTCTATCCCAGTCTCTCTCTCTCTATCCCAGTCTCGCTCTCACAATATATATATCCCAGTCTCTCTCTATATCCCAGTCTCTCTCTCTCTCTCTATATCCCAGTCTCTATCTCTCTCTATATCCCAGTCTCTCTCTCTCTCTATATCCCAGTCTCTATCTCTCTCTCTCTATCCCAGTCTTTCTCTCTGTATCCCAGTCTCTTTCTCTCTATCCCAGTCTCTTTCTCTGTCCCAGTCTCGCTCTCTGTCCCAGTCTCTCTCTATCACAGTCACTCGTTCACTATCCCAGTCTCGCTCTCTCTATTCCAGTCTCGCACACTCTATCCCAGTCTCGCTCTCTCTTTCACAGTCTCTCTCTATCTTTCCCAGTCTCTCTCTCTCTATCCTAGTCTCTCTCTCTCTATCCCAGTCTCTCTCTTTCTATCCCAGTGTCTCTCTCTCTATCCCAATCTCTCTCTCTGTCCCAGTCTCTCTCTATCACAGTCTCTCTTTCACTATCCCAGTCTTTCTCCCTCTATCCCAGTCTCTCTCTCTGTCCCAGTTTCTCTCGCTGTCCCAGTCTCTATCTGTGTCCCTGTCTCTCTCTCTGTCCCAGTCTCTCTCTATTACAGTCTCTCTCTCTCTATCCCAGTCTCTCTCTCTATCCCAGTCTCGCTCTCTATATCCCAGTCTCTCTCTCTATCCCAGTCTCTCTCTCTATCCCAGTCTCTCTCCCTCTCTCTTTATCCCAATCTCTCTCTCTATATATATATATATCCCAGTCTCTCTCTCTATATCCCAGTCTCTCTCTCTCTGTCTATATCCCAGTCTCTCTCCCTCTCTATATATCCCAGTCTCTCTCTCTCTATAGCACAGTCTCTCTCTCTCTCTCGCTCTATATCCGAGTCTCTCAGTGTCTGTCTCTCTATCTCTATATCCCAGTCTCTCTCTCTCTCTATATCCCAGTCTCTCTCTCTCTCTATATCCCAGTCTCTATCTCTCTCTCTCTATCCCAGTCTTTCTCTCTCTATCCCAGTCTCTCTCTCTGTATCCCAGTCTCTCTCTCTGTATCCCAGTCTCTCTCTCTATCCCAGTCTCTTTCTCTCTATCCCAGTCTCTCTCTCTGTCCCCGTCTCTCTCTCTGTCCCAGTCTCTCTCTATTACAGTCTCTCTCTCTCTATCCCAGTCTCTCTCTCTATCCCAGTCTCGCTCTCTATATCCCAGTCTCTCTCTCTATCCCAGTCTCTCTCTCTATCCCAGTCCCTCTCTCTATCCCAGTCTCTCTCCCTCTCTCTTTATCCCAGTCTCTCTCTCTATATATATATATATCCCAGACTCTCTCTCTATATCCCAGTCTCTCTCTCTCTGTCTATATCCCAGTCTCTCTCCCTCTCTATATATCCCAGTCTCTCTCTCTCTATAGCACAGTCTCTCTCTCTCTCTCGCGCTATATCCGAGTCTCTCAGTGTCTGTCTCTCTATCTCTATATCCCCGTCTCTCTCTCTCTCTATATCCCAGTCGCTCTCTCTCTCTATATCCCAGTCTCTCTCTCTCTCTATATCCCAGTCGCTCTCTCTCTCTACATCTCAGTCTCTCACTCTCTCTATATCCCAGTCTCTCTCTCTCTCTATATACCAGTCTCTCTCTCTCTCTATATCCCAGTCTCTCTCTCTATATCCCAGTCTCTCTCTCTCTCTATATCCCAGTCTCTATCTCTCTCTCTCTATCCCAGTCTTTCTCTCTCTATCCCAGTCTCTCTCTCTGTATCCCAGTCACTCTCTCTGTATCCCAGTCTCTTTCTCTCTATCCCAGTCTCTCTCTCTGTCCCCGTCTCTCTCTCTGTCCCAGTCTCTCTCTATCACAGTCACTCGTTCACTATCCCAGTCTTTCTCCCTCTATCCCAGTCTCTCTCTCTGTCCCATTCTCTCTCTCTGTCCCAGTCTCTCTTTCACTATCCCAGTCTCTCCCTCTCTATCTCAGTCTCGCTCTCTATATTCCAGTCTCGCTCACTCTATCCCAGTCTCGCTCTCTCTATCCCAGTCTCTCTCACTCTATCCCAGTCTCTCTCACTCTATCCCAGACTCTCTCACTCTATCCCAGTCTCTCTCTCTACCCCAGTCTCTCTGTCTCAATCCCAGTCTCTCGCTCTCAATCCCAGTCTCTCTCTCTCAATCCCAGTCTCTCTCTCTCTATATCCCAGTCTCTCTCTCTCTCGATATCCCAGTCTCTCTCTCTCTATGTACCAGTCTCTCTCTCGATATCCCTTTCTCTCTCTCTCTCTCTCTTTATCCCAGTAACTCTCCCTCTATCCCGGTCTCTCTATCTCTATCCCGATCTCTCTCTCTCTATGCCACTCTCTCTCTATCTCAGTATCTCTCTCTCTATCCCAGTCTCTCTCCCTCTATCCCAGTCTCTCTCCCTCTATCCCAGTCTCTCTCCCTCTATCCCAGTCTCTCTCTCTCTATCCCAGTCTCTCTCTCTCTATCCCAGTCTCTCTCTCTACACCAGTCTCTCTCTCTCTATCCCAGTCTCTCTCTCTCGATCCCAGTCTCTCTCTCTCTATCCCAGTCTCGCTCTCTCTTTCCCAGTCTCTCTCTCTCTATCCCAGTCTCTCTCTCTCTATCCCAGTCTCTCTCTCTCTGCCCCAGTCTCTCTCTCTCTATCCCAGTCTCTCTCTCTATCCCAGTCTCTCTCTCTCTATATCCCAGTCTCTCTCTCTCTATATCCCAGTCTCGCTCTCTCTCTCTATCCCAGTCTCTCTCCCTCTATCCCAGTCTCTCTCCCTCTATCCCAGTCTATCTCCGTCTATCCCAGTCTCTCTCCCTCTATCCCAGTTTCTCTCTCTCTATCCAAGTCTCTCTCTATCCCAGTCTCTCTCTCTCTATCCCAGTCTCTCTCTCTCTATCCCAGTCTCTCTCTCTCTATCCCAGTCTCTCTCTCTCTTTCCCAGTCTGTCTCTCTCTATCCCAGTCCCTCTCTCTCTATCCCAGTCTCTTTCTCTCTATACCAGTCTCTCTCTCACTATCCCAGTCTCCCTCTCTCTATCCCAGTCTCCCTCTCTCTATCCCAGTCTAACTCTCTCTCTATGCCAGTCTCTCTCTCTCTATGCCAGTCTCTCTCTCTCTAGGCCAGTCTCTCTCTCTCTATCCCCATCTATCTCTCTCTATCCCAGTCTCTCTCTCTATCCCTGTCTCTCTCTCTATCCCAGTCTCTCTCTCTAAATCCCAGTCTCTCTCTCTCTATATCCCAGTCTCTCTCTCTAAATCCCAGTCTCTCTCTCTCTATATCCCAGTCTCTCTCTCTCTCGATATCCCAGTCTCTCTCTCTCTATGTACCAGTCTCTCTCTCGATATCCCTGTCTCTCTCTCTATCTCTCTTTATCCCAGTAACTCTACCTCTATCCCGGTCTCTCTCTCTCTATCCCAGTCTCTCTCTCTCTATCCCAGTCTCCCTCTCTCTATCCCAGTCTATCTCTCTCTAATCCAGTCTCTCTCTCTCTATCCCAGTCTCTCTCTCTCTATCCCAGTCTCTCTCTCTCTATCCCAGTCTCTCTGTCCCAGTCTCTCTCTCTGTCCCAGTCTCTCTTTCCCTATCCCAGTCTCTCTCTCTCTATCCCAGTCTCTCTCTCCATATATATATCCCAGTCACTCTCTCTCTCTCTCTCTATATCCCAGTCTCTCTCTCTATCTATATCCCAGTCTCTCTCTCTTTCTCTATGTCCCAGTCTCTCTCTCTCTCTCTCTATATCCCAGTCTCTCACTCTCTCTATATCCCAGTCTCTCTCTCTCTCTATATCCCAGTCTCTCTCTCTCTCTATATCCCAGTCTCTCTATCTCTCTATATCCCAGTCTCTCTCTCTCTCTATATCCCAGTCTCTCTCTCTATATATATATATATATCCCAGTAACTCTCTCTCTCGCTATATCCCAGTATCTCTCTCTCTCGATATCCTAGTCTCTCTATCTCTATATACCCGTCTCTCTCTCGTTATCCCTGTCTCTCTCTCTCTCTTTATCCCAGTCACTCTCTCTCTCTATAACCCAGTCTCTCTCTCTCTCTATATCCCAGTCTATATCTCTTTCTCTCTATCCCAGTCTATATCTCTTTCTCTCTATCCCAGTCTTTCTCTCTCTATCCCAGTCTCTCTCTCTTTGTCCATTCTCTCTCTCTATCCCAGTCTCTCTCTCTGTATCCCAGTCTCTTTCTCTCAATCCCAGTCTCTCTCTCTGTCCCAGTCTCTCTCTCTGTCCCAGTCTCTCTCTCTGTCCCAGTCTCTCTCTCTCTATCCCTGTCTCTCTCACTCTATCCCAGTCTCTCTCACTCTATCCCAGTCTCTCTCACTCTATCCCAGTCTCTCTCTCTAAATCCCAGTCTCTCTCTCTCTAAATCCCAGTCTCTCTCTCTCTATATCCCAGTCTCTCTCTCTAAATCCCAGTCTCTCTCTCTCTATATCCCAGTCTCTCTCTCTAAATCCCAGTCTCTCTATCTCTATATCCCAGTCCCTCTCTCTCTCGATATCCCAGTCTCTCTCTCTCTATGTACCAGTCTCTCTCTCGATATCCCTGTCTCTCTCTCTCTCTCTCTCTTTATCCAAGTCACTCTCCCTCTATCCCAGTCTCTCTCTCTCTATCCCAGTCTCCCTCTCTCTATCCCAGTCTATCTCTCTCTATCCCAGTCTCTCTCACTCTCTCTTATATCCCAGTCTCTCTCTCTCTTGTATCTTAGTCTCTCTCACTCTTAAATCCGAGTCACTCTCTCTCTCTATAACCCAGTCTCTCTCTCAATATCCAAGTCTCTCTCTCACAATATTTATGTCCCAGTCTCTCTCTCTCTATATATATCCCAGTCTCTCGCTCTCTATCCCAGTATGTCTCCCTCTCTCTTTATCCCAATCTCTCTCTCTATATATATATCCCAGTCTCTCTCTCTCTATATCACAGTCTCTCTCTCTCTATATCCCAGTCTCTCTCTCTCTATATCCCAGTCTCTCTCTCTCTCTCTATCCCAGTCTTTCTCGCTCTATCCCAGTCCATCTCTCTCTATCCCAGTCTCTCGCTTTCTATCCCAGTGTCTCTCTCTCTATCCCAATCTCTCTCTCTGCCCCAGTCTCTCTCTATCACAGTCTCTCTTTCACTATCCCAGTCTTTCTCCCTCTATCCCAGTCTCTCTCTCTGTCCCAGTTTCTCTCGCTGTCCCAGTCTCTATCTGTGTCCCTGTCTCTCTCTCTGTCCCAGTCTCTCTCTATTACAGTCTCTCTCTCTCTATCCCAGTCTCGCTCTCTATATCCCAGTCTCTCTCTCTATCCCAGTCTCTCTCTCTATCCCAGTCTCTCTCCCTCTCTCTTTATCCCAGTCTCTCTCTCTCTATATATATATATATATATCCCAGTCTCTCTCTCTATATCCCAGTCTCTCTCTCTCTGTCTATATCCCAGTCTCTCTTCCTCTCTATATATCCCAGTCTCTCTCTCTCTATAGCACGTCTCTCTCTCTCTCTCGCTCTATATCCGAGTCTATCATTGTCTGTCTCTCTATCTCTATATCCCCGTCATCTCTCTCTCTCTATATATCCCAGTCGCTCTCTCTCTCTATATCCCAGTCGCTCTCTCTCTCTATATCCCAGTCGCTCTCTCTCTCTACATCTCAGTCTCTCACTCTCTCTATATCCCAGCCTCTCTCTCTCTCTATATCCCAGTCTCTCTCTCTCTCTATATCCCAGTCTCTATCTCTCTCTCTCTATCCCAGTCTTTCTCTCTCTATCCCAGTCTCTCTCTCTGTATCCCAGTCTCTCTCTCTGTATCCCAGTCTCTCTCTCTGTATCCCAGTCTCTTTCTCTCTATCCCAGTCTCTCTCTCTGTCCCCGTCACTCTCTCTGTCCCAGTCTCTCTCTATCACAGTCACTCGTTCACTATCCCAGTCTTTCTCCCTCTATCCCAGTCTCTCTCTCTGTCCCATTCTCTCTCTCTGTCCCAGTCTCTCTTTCACTATCCCAGTCTCTCCCTCTCTATCTCAGTCTCGCTCTCTCTATTCCAGTCTCGCTCACTCTATCCCAGTCTCGCTCTCTCTATCCCAGTCTCTCTCACTCTATCCAGGCTCTCTCACTCTATCCCAGTCTCTCTCACTCTATCCCAGTCTCTCTCACTCTATCCCAGTCTCTCTCACTCTATCCCAGTCTCTCTCTCTCTATCCCAGTCTCTCTCTCTCTATCCCAGTCTCTCTCTCTCTATCCCAGTCTCGCTCTCAGAATATATATATCCCAGTCACTCTCTATATCCCAGTCTCTCTCTCTCGATATATATATATATATATAAATCCCAGTGTCTCCCTCTCTCTCTCTCTATCCCAGTCTTTCTCTCTCTATCCCAGTCTCTCTCTCTCTATCCCAGTCTCTCTCTCTCTATCCCAGTCTCTCTCTCTCTATCCCAGTCCCCCCCCCCCACCCCCCCCACCCCCCCACCCCCCACCCCCCCCCCCCCCAACCCCCCCCACCCCCCCCCCCCCTCCCACCCCCCCACCCCCCCCCCCCCCCCCCCCCCCCCCCCCCCCCACCCCC
>NW_027599099.1:0-31479 GCF_964194155.1 Cetorhinus maximus | reverse complement strand
TCCTAGACTGGGTATTGTGTAACGAGAAAGGAATAGTTGACAATCTAGTTGTATGAGGCCCCTTGGGGATGAGCGACCATAATATGATAGAATTCTTCACCAAGATGGAGAGTGACATAATTGACCCTGAGACTTAGGTCCTGAATCGTATTAAAGGAAATTACGATGGTATGGGGTGCAAGTTGGCTATGATGGATTGGGAAACGTTACTTAAAGGGATGACGGCAGATAGGCAGTGGCAAACGTTCAAAGAGTGCATGGGTGAACTGCAACAATTGCTACTGCTGTCTGGCGCAAGAGTAAAACAAGAAAGGTGACCAAACCATGGCTTACAAGGGAAATTAGAGATAGTATTAGATACAAGGAAGAGGCATACAAATTGGCCAGAAAAAACAACAGACATGTGGAATGGGAGCAGGTTAGAAGTTTGCAAAGGAGGAAATAGAGTACGAGAGTAAGCTTACGGGGAACATAAAAACTGACTGTAAAAGTTTCTATAGGTATGTGAAGAGAAAAAGATTGGTGAAGAGAAATGTAGGTCCCTTGCAGTCTGAAACAGGGGAATTTATAATGGGGAGCAAAGAAATGGCTGACCAGCTAAATACATACTTTGGTTGTGACTTCACAAAGGAGGACACAAATAACATGCCAGAAATGTTGGGGAACACAGGGTTTAGTGAGAGGGAGGAACGGAAAGAAATCAGCATTAGTAGGGAAATGGCACTGGGGAAATTGATGGGATTGAAGGCCGATAAATCCCCAGGGCCTGATAATCTACATCCCAGAGTACTTAAGGAAGTGGCCCGAGAAATAGTGGATACATTGTTGGTCATCTTCCAAGATTCTATAGACGCTGGAACAATTCCTACAGATTGGAGGGTAGCTACGTAAACCCATTATTTAAAAAGGGCGGTAGAGCGAAAAAAGGGAATTATAGACCAGTCAGCCTGATGTCGGTCATGGAGAAAATTCAAGAGTCCATTATAAAAAATTTAATAGCTGAGCACTTGGAAAACAGTGGCAGAATCGGACAGAGTCAGCATGGATTTACGAAAGAGAAATCATGCTTGACAAATCTACTGGAATTTT
Source organism: Cetorhinus maximus (assembly GCF_964194155.1). Taxonomy (NCBI): domain Eukaryota; kingdom Metazoa; phylum Chordata; class Chondrichthyes; order Lamniformes; family Cetorhinidae; genus Cetorhinus; species Cetorhinus maximus. The sequence continues at coordinate 30,390 of NW_027599099.1, read as the reverse complement.
TCGAGGAAGTAACCAGTAGAGTTGATGAGGGGAGCCAGTAGATGTGGTTTATTTGGACTTTCAGAAGGCTTTTGACTAAAGTCCCATATAAGAGATTGGCGCGTAAAATTAAAGCGCATGGGATTGGGGGTAGTGTATTGAGATGGATAGCAAACTGGTTGGCAGACAGGAAACAAAGAATAGGAATAAACGGGTCTTTTTACAAGTTGCAGGCAGTGACTAGTGGGGTAATGCAGGGATCGGTGCTGGGTCCCCAGCTATTCACAATTTTTATTAATGAATTAGATGAGGGAACTAAATGTAATATCTCCAAGTTTGCAGATGACACAAAACTGGGTGGGAGGGTGAGCTGTGAGGAGGGTGCAGAGATGCTTCAGTGTGATTTGGACAAGCTGAGTGAGTGGGCAAATGCATGGCAGATGCAGTATAATGTGGATAAATGTGAGGTTATCCACTTTGGTAGCAAAAACAGGAAGGCAGATTATTATCTGAATTGCTATAAATTGAGAGAGGGGAATGTGCAACGAGACCTGGGTGTCCTCCCACTTGGGGTGGAGGGTGTTGCATGCAGCAGCCCCATGCAACCATAAGTTGTGTTGGTTCACTGACTCCCAAGATTCCTGCGTCTTTTGCGGCCTTGTGGAGCCCGTGGACCCTGTCTATGTTAATTATTGCAGGCTGCACCCCCTTTTCAGTTATTTAAAAAATATTTTAAAAAATCATTGTGTTTTTTGCACTTCAGCCCCACGCTCCTGATCTATGGGCACCCGGTGCGGAGTGGGGGGAAGGAGGAGGAGCTCCTTATGAACCTACTCCTGGGCCTGGCCAAGTTGGCCATTAACAGGTCCAGACAGCAGGTGATCGATGGGGCCGTCTGACCCGACTGTCTGTCCCTCTTCCATGGCTATGTTCACGGCCAGGTGTCCCTGGAGTGGGAGCACGCGACGTCTGCCAGCACCCTTGAGACCTTCCGTGCTTGGTGGGCACCGCAGGAACTGGGGTGTTTTATTGACCCCCTTTCATCACATTTTGGTTTAATGTTTGTAAGTTTCCTTTCAATTTGATCTTTGGTTTTGCATTTTTCCCTTTAAGGGGCTGCCTTTTACTTTGTCCCTGATTTTGTTAATTTAGTTTACTTGGTTGGACTCAAAAGAGTTACATCTTTTTGACCTTTCTAACCCTGCGGCTGCATCTTTGTGCTCCCCTGAAATCCACAGCAGAGGTGGAGGCAGCCTGCTGACTGTGTCTGTGATGACCTTGACGGGTATCCTCTGGAGGGCTGAGACCTGGAGGACCTGCTTTCAGGGTCCTGCTGTGTAGTACTAAAGGGAGAGGGATGTACTTATTGTTAGGTACAGCCTCTCCTGCTGTCACTCAAGTATCACATGACATAGTGAAACCACTGACCAATGAATCCTAAGTGCAGGCTATTCGGCAGGTGGGCCTCCTGAGCTCTCTAGTCATGGTCCCAGCATGTAGCATCTAAAGAGTTCTCTGTAAATTAAGTTTATCATTTCTACCTGAAACCTGTTCGTAATAAGAAGTTAATACAGAATTAACTTTTCTGGTCATGACTTTCATCAGCACTGGGAAAAGTTAGAAATACAATAGCTTTTAAGGAGATGAACTGGTGGAAGGTGAAAAATAAACAAAGAGCATGCCTGTGAGAGGGTGCAGGACAGGAGATATTAAATAGCCAAACAGTTGGTGGGAATAGCTAAAGAGAGTGTCAATGGGACAAGTAAAGAACCAGAAAGTGAGACCAGACAAGGTGTGAATGGCAGAATACCGAACAAAAGCAAACACAAGACAAGCTTAAGACCAAAAGTAAAGAAAATAAAACAAAAAACAAGGGTAGAGATTACACTCTGAAATTATTGAACTCAGTATAGTGTCCAGAAGGTTCTACAGTGTCTAATTGAGGATGAAGTGATGTTCCTCGAGCTTCCATTGAGCGTCACTGGAACAGTGGAGGAGGCTGAGGACAGACTGTCAGGCTTAGTTATGTTTAAAAGCAGAAAGTGCTGGAAAAACTCAGCAATTAACTGGGGTCAGATTCATTTGGACACGAATGAGACAGAAGGCCTGGATTTGCTGAAAATCCTGGCACATCATTGGCTGCCATTAACAACTGTGTAGTACATCATTACCTGAGAGACAGAGGCATGTTCACCAATTTTAGGGGGCGGTATTGGCATAGTGGTATTGTCACTGGATTGTAATCCAGAGACCCAGGGTAATGCTCTGGGGACCCAGGTTCAAATCCCGCCACGGCAGAGGGTGAAATTTGAATTCAATAAAAATCTGGGATAAAAAGCCTAATGATGACCAATGTTGTTATAAACCCATCTGGTTCACTAATGTTCCCTTAGGGAAGGAAACCTGCTGGCCTACATATGACTCCAGAACCACAGCAATGTGCTTGACTCTTGACTGCCCTCTGAAATGGCCTAGCAAGAACTTAGTTGTATCAATCCACTAATAAGCCTGAACGGAACAGAACTGGACCCAGCATCAACCTAGGCACCAGGAACAACAATGACAAACTCAGCCCTGTTGTCCCAGCAAGGTCCTTCTTACAAATGTCTGAGGGCTAGTGCCAAAATTGGGAGAGCTTTCTCACAGGCTAGTCAAGCAACAGCCTGACATATTCATACTCATGGAAACATACCTTACAGACAATATCCCAGACAGCACCACCACCAATCCTGGGTAAGTCCTGTCCCAGTGCTATACAGTCAGGAGGTAGTTGCCCTGGGAGTCCTCAACATTGACTCTGGTCCCCATGAAGTATCAGGTCAAACATGGGCAAGGAAATCTCCTGCTGATTACCATGTATCACCCTTCCTCAGCTGATGAATCAGTGCTCCTCCATGTTGAACACCACTACCACTTGGAGGAAGCACTGAGGGTGCAAGGGTGCAGAATGTATTCTGGTTGGGCAACTTCAATGTCCATCACCAAGAGTGGCTCAGTAGCACCACAACAAAAACAGAATTACCTGGAAAAACTCAGCAGGTCTGGCAGCATCGGTGGAGAAGAAAAGAGTTGACGTTTCGAGTCCTCATGACCCTTCAGCTTTTGTTTTGGATTTCCAGCATCCGCAGTAGTTTTTTGTTTTTATCTCAGTAGCACCACTGCTGGCTGACTCCTAAAGGACATCGCTGCTAGACTGGGTCTGCGGCAGGTGGTGAGGGAACAAACAAGACGGAAAAACATACTTGACCTCATCCCCACCACCCTGCCTGCCGCAGATGTATCTGTCCATGACAGTATCGGCAGGAGTGGCCACCGCACAGTCATTGTGGAGACGAAGTCCCGTCCACATTGAGGATGCCCTCCATCGTGTTGTGTGGCATGACCACTGTGCTAAATGGGATAGATTTCGAACAGATCTAGCAACTCAAGACTGGGCATCCATGAGGCACTGTGGCCCATCCAGAAATTATTACCTTTGAGATTCTGCTTTTTAATTTAGCTCTAGCTTCTAATACTCTCTAAATAGAACCTCTTTCCTAATCCTAGCTATGTCATTGGTAACCAATGTGGACCATGACAACTGGATCCTGCCCCTGCCACTGCAATTTCCTCTCCAGCCCAGAGATGATGCCCCAAAACCTGACAGCTGGCAGGCAACACAGCCACCTTGACTCTCACTCTCTGGTGCAGAGAACTGTGTCAATCCCCCTGACTATACTGCCCCCCACTACCACTACATTGCAATTAAACCCCCACCACCCCCCCCCCCCACTTAAATGGCTTCATGTACCAGAGTGGCATGGTCAGTTTGCTCATCCTCTCTGCAGACCCCACTCTCATCCATACAGGCTGCACTAACCTCGAATCTGTTGCAAAGGCTGAGGCTCCTCCAATTTCAACTTCTCAATCCTCAAACCTGCCTCACTCACTGTCACACCCTCCTGTTCCTGACCATGGACCAAATCATTTCCTAATGGGTCAGACTGCCTCCTGGAATAAAGTGTCCAGGTAACTCTTCCCCTCCCTGATGCATCGCAGTGCCTGCAGCTCGGCTTCCAGCTCAATGACCCGGAGCCAAAGCTCCTCCAGCCGTAGATACTCACCACAGATCCATTCATGTTGGATCACACTGGTATCTACAAGCTCCCAGATTCTGCCACTGCCACACATCGCTTAACCTGCCATCTTTATAATGCTTAATTAATTATTTTACTGATTAAATGTCAATCAATGTCTCTAGTCCTACCTATGCTTATATTCTTATTATTTCAATAAATGTTCCACTTAGCCAGATTGAAGCCCCCTTGTTAAGATAAATAGGCAATACTCACCAGCCTTTTTTTTTGCAAAAATATACTTTATTCATAAAATATCTTCAACAACATTCCAAACCATTTCAAAAACACCATCACAAAAGTACAATCAGGTTCAACTTTTACAACATGTATCACAAGGTGCATCAGTACAAACAATGAATATTACAATCATTTGCAGACATTCATTTTGAGCTGTACAGCCCGAGGGGCTCTGTGGCAGAAAGGTCTTAGGCAGCGACCCTTCCCCATTCCCCATTGCGCCTTTGCGGTAGCTGCCCCAAGCTTTAGTGCATCCCTCAGCACGTAGTCCTGGACCTTGGAATGTGCCAGTCTGCAACACTCGGTTGGGGACAACTCTTTACGCTGGAAGACCAACAAGTTTCGGGCAGACCAAAGAGCGTCTTTCACCGAGTTGATGATCCTCCAGCTGCAGTTGATGTTTGTCTCGGTGTGTGTCCCTGGGAACAGCCCGTAGAGCACAGGATAAATAGGAAATACTCACCAGCCAATCTAAGCCACAGATTGGGCTGGACTGGATAGCTCTTTTAGGTGCTGCTGTCTGTCTCCGGGTCCTCCTCTCTCCTGCTCTTTTAGCTGCTGCTGTCTGTCTCCGGGTCCTCCTCTCTCCTGCTCTTTTAGCTGCTGCTGTCTGTCTCCGGGTCCTCCTCTCTCCCGCTCTTTTAGGTGCTGCTGTCTGTCTCCGGGTCCTCCTCTCTCCCGCTCTTTTAGGTGCTGCTGTCTGTCTCTGGATCCTCCTCTCTCCCGCTCTTTTAGGTGCTGCTGTCTGTCTCTGGGTCCTCCTCCCTCCCGCTCTCTGTTTTATGTTGTGCATCAGATAGGCTTTGCTTTTTCCTTCAATGACAGATGACACCTCAGCTGATTAGGTCTCAAACCAGCCTTTGCTGCAGGTTTCAACTTTACCAAACATTGTTGCTGCTGTGTCACAAATGATTGAACTCAGCGACTTCCAAGCTTCATCAAGACCAGTGTATGGGCAGCAATCACTGGAGCACCAATGCACAGTGCTGGAATTTGGCATCATTACTTGTACTAGGGTGGATGTGTTTGGAGCTGTGAAATTATTGCGGTTGTACCTTCACTCTGCTAATGCCCAGAGTCAGTGCCACAATCAGCACTGTGGTAGGTGTGGGTAAGGAGAATGCTGGCCAGACCATGTCTTCAGGTGATAATCAAATCAAGTTGGTGTCCAGAGCCAGATCTTGGATGATGCCATGATAGATTGTAGTGATGTTTGCCCTGAGATAAAGTGTTGTTGATGCAGAGTTCATTCAGGGTACAAAGCTCAAGAATCTATTATCAGCTGTCAATGATCTTGTGTGCCCCGTTAGCATGATATCAGTGCTGTACAACATGATGGAGGGCACTCTCAATGTAAAGTTAGGCCTTTGTCTCTACAAAGGACAGGTCAGGAGTGTGATGTAATACTCCCCACTTGCCTGGATGAGCGCCGCTCCCACAACACTCGAGAAGTTTGACACCATCCAGGGCAAAGCAGCCCGTTTGATTGGCACTGCATCCACCATTTCCAACATCCACTCCCTCTATGACCGACGCACAGTGGCAGCAGTGTGTACCATATGCACTGCAGCAACTCACCTTCGACAGCACCTTCCAAACCTGCAACCTCTACCATCTAGAAGGACAAGGGCAGCAGATATTTGCAAACACTGCCACCTGGAAGTTCCTCTCTAAGTCACTCACCATCCTGATTTGGAAATATATTGCCATTCCTTCACAGTCATTGGGTGAAAATTCTGGAACTCCCTCCCTAACAGCACTGCGGGTGTACCTACACCACATGGATTGTAGCGGTTCAAGAAGGCAGCTCACCACCACTTTCTCAAGGGTAATTAGGGATGGGCAACAAATGCTGGCCTAGCCAACAATGGCCACGTCCTGTGAAAGAATAGGAAAATGGACTGTGAATAATTACTCTTACCAATACTGCCTTGGACTGATGCATCTGTGACAGGTAGATTAGTGAAGACGAGGTCAAGCATCTTTTTCCTTCTTGTTGGCTCTCTCACTAGCTGCCATAGATCCAATCTAGCAATTATGTCCCTCAGGACTCAACCAGCTCGGTCAGTACTGGTGCTACCAGCTGGTTTTGGTGATGGGCCTTGAAGTACTCCACCTGGAGAACAATTTGTGCCCTTGCTTCCCTCACTGCTTCTCCTGAGTGGAGTTCAATATTGGGGAGTAATGATTCATCAGCTGAGGGAGGACAGCATATGGTAATCAGCAGGAGGTTTCCTTGCACATGTTTGACCTAATACCATCAGACATCATGTGATCCAGAGTCAATATTGAGGAATTCCAGGGCCATTCCGCTTCTGGCTGTGAACCCTGTGCTACCACCTCTGGTAGGTCTGTCCTGTCATTGGGACAGGACATACCCAAGGATGATGATGATGGTGTCGGGGACATTATCTGTAAGATGTGATTTGGTGAATATGACTATGTCAGGCAGTTGCTTGTTGTGAGACAGATCTCCTAATTTTGGCACATGCTCCCAGATGTTTGTAAGGAAGACTTTGCAGGATCGACAGGGCTGGGTTTGCTGTTGTCATTTCCGGCGTCTAGGTCGATGCCGAGTGGGCTTATACTTTTATTCCTTTTCAACTCTTCTGTAGCAGCTTGGAGAAATGAATGGGTTGCTAGGCCATTTCAGAGGACAATTGGGAATCAACCTCATTATGTGGGTTTGGAGTCACATGTAGGCCAGACCAGCTAAGGATGGCAGATTTCATTCCCTAAAGGACGTAATGAACCAGAAGAGTTTTTACAACAAAATCCATGCCACTACTTTACCTAAGGGGTGTGCCTGCCTCCTGGATCAAAGTGAGAAGGTAACTCTCCTCCTTGATGTGCTGCATCATCTGATTCTCAGATTTCAGGTCAACACCTCCAGCTTACTGAGCTGGAATGTAAACTCGTGACACTTCAACCAATAAAAGAGGAAGAGAAGGATCTGGAAAGTTTGCTCAAGATTTTGGTCACACCTCATAATGAAGGGCAGGTTCAGAACTGAGTTGTTGTGACCATAATGTACAGAATACAAAGAGCCCAGATGACATAGAGAAAGAGAAAAATATTTACAGCTGAAGTGGGAGATGTGCACAGGCCTTCGCTACCTTTGTGAAGTGGTGTTTCTATAAATTCAAGGATTAGACAAGCATACAGCAGTAAAGGTAGTTTGGATTTAATAGGGGGATTTAACCTTCATATGGATTAAGATAAGCAAAGTAGCTCATGATGGAGGGAGGTGGTGGTGTAGTGGCATTGCCACTGGACTGGTAATCCAGAGAACCAGGGTAATGCTTTGGGGACCCAAGTTTGAAACCACAGCAGATGGTGGAATTTGAATTCAATAGAAATCTCGAATTAAAAGCCTGACGATGACCATGAAACCATTGTCGATTGCTGTAAAAACCCACCCGGTTCACTAATGACCAATGTCCTGTAGAGAAGGAAATCTGCCATCTTTACCTGATCCGGCCTACATGTGACTCCAGACCCACAGCAATGTGCTTGACTTTTAACGTCATCTGAACAAGGACAATTATGGATGGGCAATAAATGCTGGCCTAGCCAGTGATGCCCATATCCCATGGATGAATATAGACAGATATGCAGTGAATTTCTGGTGTGTGTATTTGGTTTTCTGCAGCATTATGTCCAGAAAACAATAAGGGGCATGATATTTTAAAGTTAGTAATAAGTCAAATTTAATTAACAGTCTAATCTGCTTGTATATTTATCGAAAAACTATCATGATAGCATCAAGTTCAATGTGATGTTTAGGAGGGAGAAATGTGAAACAGCGACTATGATTGTAGATTTAGATAAGACTGACTTCAAGAGGATGAGACACAGTGAACTGGGCAGATCTGTTAATGGATAAAACAATAGAAGATCAATGGGAGATGTTCAAAATAGAATTTAACCTGATGCAAAACCAGATTATACCCCTCAGGGGAAAATGCTCTATTTGCCAAAAGGCACATAAAAAGGTAAAGAGACAATTTAAATGACAAGAAAGAGCATAGAAAAAAAGAACAGATCCTGACAATTAAGAAAGATACAGAGCAGCAAAGGGTAACAAGATAGTAAGGGAGTGATGTTTTGGAGGGAGTAAGTGAGAACATTGAAGATGCTCAACCTATAACCTTCCAAAGTTGTCTTAATTCAGAAACTTCTTTTAAATGGAAGATTGGGCATCTTACTATGATATTTAAACAGGGTGAGGGAAGGAAACGAGTGAATGGTAGACCCATTAGCCTAACACCTGTGTTCAGGAGATTATTACAGTCTATAATGAAGAATAGAGTGACTGAACACCTTGAGCTGGATTTAATGAGATGCCAAAGTCCCCGTCCCCACCCCAGACCTTCACCCCCCCTACTCCCAGCTAAAAGGTTGAGGGGGGAGTCCACACTGATGCTGCTGGCAGCCTGCAGCTTTACAACCCTGGGAGCAGTTTAAGGCAAAACATCTGCCACTATGTTGGGAGGAAATCCAGCTTTAGAGAGCTGCTGGCAAATTGGATAGCTGGCAACTCTGTAGTCTCAGAAACGCCATGTTTGAGCAATGGCCATTACTGGAACAGGTGGTCCGAAGAAGGGGAGCCTATGAAGCCTGGACACCAAGTAAGCCTGGGGTCCAGGCCCTGGTGATGGGGTGAAGGGGGTGGGGGTGGGGTGATGGCTTTGGGAGGTCTGGGGGGTGTGTTGAAGGCCAGACATGATCTTGGGGGGATTGCCTCTGAAGGGCACAGAGGACCCCTGAAGGGGGTCTGGACGCCCTTGCCCGACAGCAGCCCGTGCAGCTAAAACTGTTAGGCCACACGCTTGGCATGGGCCTCCCTGGCTATGGGTAAAATAGTGACAGGGCAGGATGAAGCTCTTAAGTGGCCATTAATTGGTCAGTCTCAATAGGTTCAAAGGCTGTCCGACACCTCCAGCACCGCCACCCCACCCACACATAAAGTTTGAGACAGGTCAGGGACAGGCTGGTGGGTGGTGAGCAGGCCGAGAGTTGTCTTCTATGCCTGCCTTCAAACCCGGGGGAGCATAAAATCCGGCCCCTTGAAAATTTCCAACAGATCAAAGGGAGCCAGCATGGACATGTGAAGGGCACGCCATGCCTGACAAACATGATGGTAATTTTTGAAGAGGTGATTAAAATGCACGACAGTTAAATGTCTAGCATGTAACTTATCTGGACTTGCAGGAGGTTTTTTCATAAAGTTCCTCAGAAGAGACTGTCGGCTGAAGTTGAAGCCTATGGAATTGAAGGCAAATTATTGACCTGGTTGGAGACTGTATGTCAGGAGACAGAAGGAAGGAGAACAAAAGCTGTGTATTTTTCACCATCACCAGACATCTCATAATTCTTTACAGCCAATGACAATGGCTGTAAAGACAATGTTGTAATGAAGGAAAAATCGCAGTTAAATGGCTCTCAGCAAACACCCACAAATAGCAATGTGATAATGACCAGTTAATCTGTTTTTCGCCATGTTAATGGAAGGTTAAATATTGGCCAGGACACTGAGTACAACCACGTCCCACCCCCACTCCAGCTTCTCTTCTTCGAAACAATGCCCTGGATATTTTACATCCACCCAAACAGGGAGATGGGACCTTGGTTTAACATCTCATCCAAAAGACAGCACCTCCAAAAGTGCAATGCTTTCTCAAACTGAAAGTAATGATAACGGCGCCCTAATTAGCAGGAGGTAACTAGTGGTGTCTCACAAGGATCTGTGTTTTGGGTGGATTATTCATCACATTTATTAATCACAGAATCACAGAATCACAAAGTGCAGTAGAGGCCTTTCGGCCCATCGAGTCTGCACCGACATGTGAGAAACACCTGACCTACCTACCTAATCCCATTTACCAGCACTTGGCCCGTAGCCTTGAATGTTATGACATGCCAAGTGCTCATACAGGTACTTTTTAAAGGATGTGAGGCAACCCGCCTCCACCACCCTCCCAGGCAGTGCATTCCAGACCATCACCACCCTCTGGGTAAAAAGGTTCTCCTCATATTCCCCCTAAACCTCCTGCCCCTCACCTTGGACTTATGTCCCCTCGTGACTGACCCTTCAACTAAGGGGAACAGCGTCTCCCTATCTCCCTATTTCACCCCTCTCCTAACGATACTTCAGTTCTGTTGAAGGGTCATGTGGACCCGAAACGTCGACTCTTTTCTTCTCCACCGATGCTGCCAGACCTGCTGAGTTTTTCCAGGTAATTCTGTTTTTGTTTTGGATTTCCAGCATTCGCAGTAGTTTTTTGTTTTTATCTCCCTATCCATCCTGTCCATGCCCCTCATAACTTTGTACACCTCGATTAGGTCGCCCCTCAGTCTTCTCTGCTTCAACGAAAACAACCCAAGTCTATCCAACCTCTCTTCATATCTTAAATGTTTAATCCCAGGCAATATCCTGGTGAATCTCCTCTGCACCCCCTCCAGCGCAATCACATCCTTCCTATAATGTGGCGACCAGAACTGCACACAGTACTCCAGCTGTGGCCTCACCAAGGTTCTATGCAAGTCCAACATGACTTCCCTACTTTTATAATCTATGCCTCGATTGATAAAGGCAAGTGTCCCATATGCCTTTTTCACCACCCCACTAACATGGCCCTCCGCCTTCAAGGATCTATGGACACACACGCCAAGGTCCCTTTGTTCCTCGGAACTTCCTTGTGTCATGCCGTTCATTGAATACTTCCTTGTCAAATTACTCCTTCCAAAGTGTATCACCTCACACTTTACAGGGTTAAATTCCATCTGCCACTTATCTGCCCATGTGACCATCCCGGCTATATCTTCCTGTAGCCCAAGGCGCTCAACCTCACTATTAACCACCCGGCCAAAATGACTTATCTGATTGCTTGGGAGCCACATGTCCAAGTTTGATGATGGTGTAAATATAGTCGGCATTGTAAATGATGCAGATGGAAACAACAAGGGCTGAATCTTCCATACAATGGCAGTCACTGTCAGATTATCACTTCGTTCCTTGGAGCAGCACATTTCTCGCCCAGACTTCCAACACGGGCCTCCTGAGAAACGTGCACTGTACCTGCTCCCGAAGGCTTTCAGTGCAGGGCAAAAGTGTCAAAACAAATGGAGCCTCGCCCCCTTCTAGACGGCACTGGCTGCTGTATCCTGCTAAATTTAAAGGCCGCAGCCACTTTGACAGGAGAGAAGTTAAGTGTGTAATATAAGTGGGTAGGACGGGTCACGAGGGAATGGTTTGGTAGTGGGGTGGTCGTGGATTGGGGGTTGGCGGCTAGTCGGGTGATCAGGGGAACAAGACTTGAGGAAGTGCCTCTTTCAAATGAGGCTTTCGACTCTGGCCCCATTTGCTTTCTCAGGCCACAGCCCATGACAGAAACAATCCCATGTCACTATTGGAAGAAGAGCAGGGGAGTTCTCCAGGTGTCCCACCCAATGTTCCTACCTCAACCAGCCGTAATTAAAATAGATTAAATGGTTATTTACCTAATTGCTCTTGTTGTGGGGTCTTGCTGTGCATAAATTAGCTGTTATGGTCAGCTACATAACAACAGTGATTGCTCCTCACCAGTAATTAATTCAATGTGAAGTGTGTGGGAATACTCTGAGTATTTGACAATATGCTGCATAAATACGTATTGTTTTAGTCTGGTGTAAAACATCAATTAAATGTTTTATTTCAGAGATCAGATGGCTCAGTCTTCAAACCCCTCATTCTACAGTCAGGAAGAGCTCAACAAACTGAAGTCTGATTTTAAAAAGGGTGGGCTGGAGGCAGTTACACAATTGTTACAGAAGAAGTTAAAAGAGCTGGACAATACAGAGCTTAACATTGCAGTGACGGGAGAAGCAGGCACAGGGAAATCCACCTTCATCAATGCGATGAGAGGACTCCGGAGCGGTGATGAGGGAGCAGCTGTAAGTAGTTCCACAGAAGGTACAATGGAGTCAACTGGATACAAACATCCCAACCTGCCTAATGTTTATTTCTGGGACCTGCCAGGAATTGGAACAGCAAAATTCCCAGCAGGTAAATACCTGAAGAAAATGGAATTTAAAACATATGATTTCTTTATCATTATCCTAGCCGATCGAGTCACAGAAAATGATGTAAGACTCGCTAAAGAGGTGAAACGACTGGGGAAGAATTTCTACTTCATTCGATCTAAAATTGATAATGCCTTCCATCCAAATAGAAAGCAAAGTGGGAAGTTTGATGAAGAAGAAGAACTGGAAAAGATCAGGAGTTATTGTGTCAGGAAGCTGGAAGAGGCGGGAATCTCATCACCCAGTGTGTTCCTGATATCAAGCTTTTTTCCAAGCCAGTATGATTTTAATCTGCTAAATAAAGCTCTTGAAAATGGTCTCCCGAATATTAAGAAAAGTGTGTACATACTGGCCCTTCCAAACCTAAATTTGGAAACTGTACAGAAGAAAAAAGAAGAGCTAAAGAAACGAGTCTGGATGTTGGCAGCACTTTCCGGGGCACTGGGAGCAGTGCCAATTCCTGGATTCTCCCTTTGTTGTGACACTGGGATACTGATTGGTGGAATAATACATTTCCGTGAATGTCTGGGTCTGGATGATGCCTCTCTTCAAAGACTGGCCAATATGGCAGGGAAACCTGTGGAAGATCTGAAAGCAGTGGTGAAACCTCTCCTAATGGGTGAAATTACTCCTGCTATAATAAACAGATTAAATTGGGGTGTCGCTGCTGTTGCCATATCAGCTCTTGAGCTCGCTCTTGACATCATCCCAGTCATTGGATCCATCTTTGGAGCAGGATCATCATTTCTTATGACCTACAAACTGCTGATTGATGTACTGAATGACCTTACGGAGAATGCACAGAGAGTGGTGAAGGCTGCATTTGATCTACAACAAACATCAATCTAGACAGTCAGTGCTGCAGCTGATGTATTAAAGGGATCCGACCCGACAGGAATTTTATTCTACAGCATTCTCTTTTTGCTGATTTCATTCCTGGCAATATTCTTCATCCATTTTAGGGAAGGGTTTTGATGGTGCCCTCTCTGCTGCCCCTGTCTTAACTTGTAGTAAGTCCCGTTCCCCTGTCACCTCTATGGTCGCTGACCTACATTGGCTCCCAATCAAGCCATTTATTGATTTTAAAATTCTCATCCTTGTTTTCGAATCCCCCAAGGCCTCACCCCTCTTTATTCCTATAATCCTCTCCAGCAACACAACCTCCAAGATATCTACACTCTTGGCACCCCCATTTTAATCACTATTGGTGGCTGTGCCTTCAGTTGCCTGGGCCCCAAGCTCTGCAATACCCTCCCTAAAACTCTGCACCTCTCTATCTCGTTTCCTCCCTGAGAGACTCCTTAAAACCTGCCTCTTGGCTGAAGCTTTTGATCATCTAGCCTAATATCTCCTTAGATGACACAGTGTCACATTTTGTTTTATAATGCTCCAGTGAAGTACCTTGGGATGTTTAATTGCATTGAGGCGCTATATAAATATAGGTAGCTGCTGGTGTTGTCCCTGTGTCTTATTTGGTTAAACGATGTGCGTGTTTTTTTTAATTCACAGGATGTGGGCTTCACTGGCTGGACCAGCATTTATTGCCCATCCCTAAATGCCCTTGAGAAGGTGGTGGTGAGCTGCCTTCTTGAACCGCTGCAGTCTATGTGGTGTAGATGTAACCACAGTGCTGTTAGAGAGGGAGTTCCATGATTGTGACCCAGCGACAGTGAAGAAACAGCAATATATTTTCAAATCAGGATGGTGGGTGGCTTGGAGGGGAACTTCCAGGTGGTGGTTTCCCCATCTATATGCAGCCCTTGTTCTTCTAGTTGCTAGTGGTCCTGGATTTGGAAGGGTGTGACAAGAGAAGAGAAATCAAAGGATGAGAATTATAAAAGATCCCACACAATTTCACACACTTAGATGTTACCCAGACCATTTCATTCATTAAACGTCCTGTTCCTAGAATTATAGAATCATACAGCACAGTATGTGGACATTCAGCCCATTGAGCTTGTAGCCAGAAATGTCTGTGTACTTCAATCATCGTGACAGATTCAGTTCCCATGTGTCCATTCCCTTATCTGTGATGTTTGATTCATAGCAAGAGTAGCATGAAAAGGAATCATTCTGGGAATGAGAATAGGGGAAATGTGTTGACATTCAGCCACAAGATGTAAAGTAAAGCTTTAAAGAGGACCGGTGCCTCGTGAGGATCTGACTGGCCATAGACACTGTGACATTCTACTGTATACCACATGGGCAGTCATCAAGGCAAGATATTACCATCAGAAAGGAGACTAACAAAAGCAACCAGCACCTTCCAGACACCCAATGGCGATATCACCGATTATGTGGTCAACACATTGATTTGGGGAAGTGGGAGAAACTCAGTGTCAGATGACGGCCAATCCATCAGTTCTAACTCCGCCAAGAGCAGCCACAGCAAAAAGAGCTGGAATTTGGTTGAACTGCCTGTTCTCTGAGGTTTGGGACATCATCAAACATGCACATGGTGTAAAACAGATGCCACTCCACAACCCAGAAATACACATTAACCACACGAGTCTGATATTTCATCAATGTGTACATTGAAATTGTTGCTGTTCAATTCATGTTCTGTTTCCAAATCCAAGATTCTTTGATTGTACAGCAGTGAATCGTGTTCACAAGAATTGAATCTGGCTGAGGATATTTACCACAGCTCTGGGTACTCATCCCTGTGCCCAAACCCATAGAGACCGGTCAACATGGCACCAGAACAATGCAAGTGTCAGGCTCTAAATAGAGAAAGCTTTTCAGGTTCTCAAAGTTTCTGATCTTGGGATCAATCATCGGGACAATTGTCCCAGTCTCTAAGGAAGATGTTGTTTCATGTCAGATCCATTAATAACTATTTCATTATCTATAGGGAATCCAGCAGGGGCATTGCCCCAGTCTCCAGTGAAGATGAGGATGTTGTCTGTTTTACATCATGTCCATCAATAACTACGTCAGTAGCAGTGGTGAACAGGAACAGCATCAATAAAGTCAACAGGAGTCCTATAGAATTACCAGCTTCCAGCTTTCCCAAGGATGTCATCAATTGCAGACACAAAGCAATCAATTGACTGCCCAGCAGGAGCATTGCCTTGGTGTTCAGTAAAGATGAATGTGCTGTATGTTAGACATCATAAACCATCAACACAGAACTGTGATGTGAGGTTCCTGTGGAGGTGAAGAGGGGCGGGAAAATGATGGGCAGAATTTAATGCTGGCAACATGGGTTCCACCTACTTGTTGGAGATCTGTGGGAACCCGAAGTTGTTTTTCTCTGGGAGACCCAATACAATTACCAAGAAATCAGGCATTTACCAAGATAGCTCCAGGTCTCCCACACAATCAAGCCCCCAATTGGGTGGAAATCCTTCCCCCAGGAACTGCTGACCAAATTAGAGCCAGGCAACTCTCCAGTACTGGTAGCAGCACTGGGAGCAGTGGCCATCGCCAGTACCACACTTGGGCCTGCAATTGAAGATGGCACAGCATCCCCAGATAGATGTGAATGTGGGTGAGATGGGGAGGTGGCCGGAACGGAGTCACCTGCAAAGGAGGGAGGCAGCAGTGAGAGCAGGGAGGTGACTTTCAGCCTCACTCTCCTTCCCAACGTTGAGTCCCTTGATGAGGTACAGAATGCCTGTGAATGGGTGATACCCCCTACTAGGCCGCAGGCAAACCCGACAGGGGCCTCAACTGGCCTCTGGACAGAAAGACCGGCCTGAAACCTTCCCACCCACAACTTGATCAGGGAGAGGAGGGAAGGTGGCAGGATCTTCACCCCACAAGTCCTGCCCCATCAACCGCACCCGCCTTCACTTCCCAGCCTCTCCACTGCCTGCAGGGGGGGCACTAAATCCCACCCATTATTTCAGAAGCAGCAGGAGAAGGTGAGCAGTGATATGAAGAACTGTTTGTGATTATTAATGTGAAATATTGTAATTTTACTCTATACTCTGCTTTACTGTGATTCTGTTAAATTAATTAGCATTATCCATATGTATCAATTCTTACTAATTAATAATTGTACTGTGGGTCATTTTATCTACATGTCAAGAATACTTAGCTAATAATTTTATGTTTTAGAATATAACTTAATTTTAAGAAAGAAAGTTTAACTGCATGGAACTGGGGAAAAACCTAATTTAAAACTGGTAAACATCTGATGTAAATGCAACTGACAAGCCTGACTTTATTACAGTTCAAAGAATGGGTCATGTTTATTGAAAGGTACAAAATGCCTGTGAATGCGTAGGGATACCCCCTACTAGGATGGGTTTATCAAAACGTTGGGTCATTTTGACTTAAAAGGTCAGAGTAAACTGGGAAGATTCATAAAACAGCAGGTGGAGAAATTAAACAAACAATGACCTAGCCGTGGGCCTACCAATGGAGACATGATGTCTGCAATCCTTGTAGTGTGGGTAGTTTAGAGAGATGTTTTGGTTTTGGGAATTAGGGCTAAAATTGGTTTAAAAGCATTTGGTAAACCCTAAAGTGTTGTAAAATCCATTCCTTTCTTCAGATCAAAGAAGGAATTTTACATGAGGGATACTTAACAAAAAGGTTGGTTTTGAGGACATCTCAGAGCTTACCAGATCATCATGGAGATGGGTGGAACTTAGGAAAATTCCCTGGTTTCAATTTATCTGGGTGTTTGCTGAATGAGAGAAGGTAGCCAAAGTAAATATAGTAAAAATGCTAATTTCATCATTCACCATGTGGAATGCGGCTGAGGCTTAATCACAGTTTTGATTTTGTGAAGGAACAGAAACATGCAGGCTTTTTCTAGCTTGCAGTTAGTGGAACAATCTATAGTGGTTCTCATTGAATCTGGTGGTAAAAGAAAGCATGCAGCAGATTAGCTTGGAGATATTGAGAAAGTAAACGTGACAAGGGACTGAGGCATCCACAGTTAAGAGACGGTGAATGAAAGTTTTACCTCTGAGAATAGCTGGAACTGAGGAGAATTAAAGTAATTACCGTAGAACCGTGGCTTGCTTATGGGTGGCCCTACAGAAATAATAACTTTAAGACTGATGTCTCTTATAATGAAAAGGCCTGGGGAGGGGACAGTGGGGGTAAGGAGTAAAACTAATGTATAACGTACATCCATACATAATTATAACCTATCCAGTGGGATTTTACTGTCCCATCAGCAGTGGGTATCATCACAGTAAGGGCAGGAAAGCTCTCCAAATTTTCCCATCCCACCGACGATGCCTGCCATTGGTAGGACTGAGAAATCCCGGCCGTGGTGTTAAGAGTGCTGGTTTTGCTTCATTCTTTAAGTACAATAAAGTTTCTGTGTTTTTTTTTGTTGAAATTGACCTGCTGATTAATTATTGGGTGTTCGGATTTCTCTTTGAATTTCCCTAACTGCATCGTAACATACACTCTAATAAATGAAAATTATTGCAGCATGAATTAACATTTACCTGTTAATATCAGATTGTAATCTAACCAAGTTTTTTTTTGTTTGTTCATGGGATGTGGGTGTCGCTGGCCAGGCCAGCATTTATTACCCACCCCTAGTTGCCCTAGTTCAGAGTCAACCATATTGCTGTGGGTCTGGAGTCACATGTAGACCAGACCAGCTCAGGATGGCAGATTTCCTTCCCTAAAGGACATTAATGAAAACCAGAAGAGTTTTTCCAATGGTTTCATGGTCATCATTAGACTTTTAATTCCAAATTTTTATTGAATTCAAATTCCACCATCTGCCGTGGCGGGATTCAAACCCGGGTCCCCAGAGCATTACCCTGGGTCGCTGGATTACTAGTCCAGTGACAATACCAGTATGTCATTGCCTCAGGCATGTAATGTCCACACACCATGTAATGGATGCAATAAACGCTGAACCTTTCATCTTGAAGAATATGCTGGATATTTATTTGTCATTAGCAACATGGTACTGTGTAGTGCAGCAATAGAATTGACACCTTGTGTGCCATTTGACAACATGAGCAGCCTATCCTTGTTATTGTTGGCCCTTAAAGAGCACAGAATGCCTTCCCCATTGTGTGCAACAATTTTTATCTCAAGGGTCGAATATTAGAGTTCAGGTTTCTCTGAACACTTTTAATTTATGTTCCCAGCCAAGAGGTAGTTTGTACAATCAAGTCAGCTTCGTCTGACTAAATCCACCCCCAACCCCCACCATACCTGCCATCAGTGGTGCTAATAAGGAAATAATCACCCTTTAACATACCTATCATAACTTACAGCCAATGTCCCTGACTCCTCTATCACCATCCCTGGGTCAATCCTGTCCCACTAGGACAGGTCCACCAGACCTGGTGGCAACAGTCAGGAGGAAGTGGAAGTCCTCCACATTGACTCCCGACCCTATGAAGTCTCATGACATCAAGGTCAAAGGTAAGGATGGAAACCTCCTGCCTGATTATCAAAAAACTGCACCCCCCGCAGTGGATGAATCAGTATTCCTCAATGTTGGACACCACTCGGGAGAGGCACTGAAGGTAGCAATGGCACAGAATGATCTCTGTGTGGCGGACTTCAATGTTCATCTCCAACAGCGCCGCTATTGACTGAGCTGGCTGTGTTTTGAGGAACAAATCATTAGACTGGGACTGCAGCAGGTGGTGAGGGAACCAACAAGAAAAAAAAGTGGCCTTGACCACATCCTCACCAGTCTACCTGTCACAGATACATCTGTCCATGACAGTATTGTTAGGAGTCAGCACGACACAGTATCTTCACACTGAGCATAGGTACAGAACAGGTCTAACAGCTCAAAACTAGGCATACATGAGGCACTGTGGGCCATCAGCAACAGCAGAATTGTATTCCACTACAACCTGTAACCTCAAAGCCAGTACAACCCCCACTCTACCATTACGGTCAAGTCGGGTGACCAACCCTGGAATGGATGAGAGCCACACCAGGTGTGTCTAAAAATGAGGTGCCAACCTGGTGAAGCTACATCGCAGGACTACTTGCATGCTGAACAGTGGAAGCAGAATTTGATAGACAGAGCTAAGAGAAACCACAACCAATGGACCAGATCTAAACTCTGCAGTCCTGCCACATCCAGTCGTGAATGGTGGTGGTGGACAATTAAACAACTCAATGCAGGAGGAGGCTCCACAAATAACCACATCCTCAATGATGGAGGAGCCCGGCACATCAGTGCAAAAGATAAAGCTGAAGCATTTTTAACCATCTTCAACCAGAAGTGCGAATAGATGATCCATCTCAGCCTCCTGCTGAAGTCCCCAGCATCACAAATATCAGTCTTAAGCCAATTTGATTCACTCCATGAAGACACTTCTGAGTGAACTGGACACAGAAAGGGCAATGAGTGTTGACAACACCTCAACTATATCAGCAGATCAGAGGCTTGGAATCCTGCAGTGCGTAACTCACCTCTTGTCTCCCCAAAGCCTGTCCACCATCTACAAGGTACAAGTCAGGAGTGTGATCGAATACGCTCCACTCACCTGGATGTGTGCAGCTCCAACAACACTCAAGAAGCTTGACACCATTCAGGAAAAAGCAGGTCGCTTGATTGGTACCCATTCCACAAACATTCACTGTCTCCAGCACCGGTGCACAGTGACAGCAGTGTGTACCATCTAAAAGATGCACTGCAGGAACTCACCAAGGCTCCTTAGACAGCACCTTCCAAACCCATGACCACTACCATCTAGAAGGACAAGGACAGCAGAAACATGGGAACACCACCACCTGGCAGTTCCTGGCTTGGTCAGCGTTTAGTGTCCATCCCTACTTGCACTTGAGATGGTGGTGGTGGTGAGCTAATTTCTTGAACCGCTGCATCCCCTGTGAAGTAGGTTCACACGCAGTGCTGTTAGAGAGGGAGTTCCAGGATTTTGACCTAGTGACAGTGAAGGGATATATTTCCAAGTCTGGATGGTGAGTGGCCTGGAGGGGAATTTCCATGTGGTGGTGTTCCCATGTGTCTGCTACCCTTGTCCTTCTAGATGGGAGCAGTCGTGCGTTTGGAGGTTCTGTCCAACCAAACTGCCCTCAAACAGCTTCCAAAACAAACTGCTGTTCTCTCCCTGTGACCTCTGGTAACCAGGCAACAGCCCAGGTTTGTTCCCTCTCTCCCAAGTGACTGCCTGATCATAAAAGCTTTCCATTAATTAACACTAACGAATCCTTTAGTCATAAAACTCGTTAAAAAAAAAAGTAGACAATAGAGCCTTAGATTTGCTGTCTCCATTTCAAAAGTGAAACTAGATCCCAGGCCAGCTGTCCAGCTCAGCTCATGTTCTTCCATTTTGTCAGAGAAAAATTCAGTCTTAAAGGACATGCTACTGACAAACCGATGTGTGGAGGCGGAGGATGCGGATATGGTTCTTAATGTATACTTTGCGTCTGTCTTCATCAAACAGGGTGACAATGCAGACATTGTAGTTAAGGAGGAGGAGTGTGCCGTATTGGATGTGATAAACATCGAAAGAGAAGTATTAAGGGGCTTAGCATCCTTGACAGTGGATAAATCGCTAGGGCTGGATGAAATTTAACCCAGGCTATAAAAAGAAGCCAGGGAGGAAATAGCAGAAGGTCTGACCATCATTTTCCAACCCCCACTGGTGACAGTTGAGGCTCTGCAGGATTGGAGGACTGATAATGTTGTACCTTTAAAAAGGGAGCAAGGGATAGACCGAATATTACAGGCCAGTCAGTCTAACCTTGGTAGTGGACAAATTATTGGAATCAAATCTGAGAAACATAATAAACTGTCACATAGAAAAGTACAGATTAATCAAGGATAGTCAGCATGGATTTGCTAAGGGAAGATCATGTCTGGCTACCTTGATTGAATTGTTTGAGGAAGTAACAAGGAGGATTGCTGAGGGTAGTGGAATTGATATTGTCTACAGGGATTTTAGCAAGGCTTTTGACAAGGTGCAACATGGCAGACTGGGTAAACAGCTAAAAGCCAATGGGGCTCAGGGGAATGTAGCAAGCTGGATACAAAATTGGCTCAGTGGCAGGAAACAAAGGGTAATTGTTGAGGGGTGTTTTTGTGTTTGTTTCCAGTGGGGTTACACAGTACCCAGTACTAGGTCCCCTGCTTTCTTTCTTTATTTATTCATGGGGATGTGGGCATCGCTGTCTAGGCCAGCATTTATTGTTCATCTCTAATGGCCCTTGCGAATGTGGTGTTGAGCTATCTTCTTGAAACGCTGTAGTCCATGTGGTGTAGATATGCCCTCAGTGCTGTTAGGGAGGAAGTTCCAGGATTTTTACCTAGCAATAGTGAAGGAACGGTGATAGAGTTCCAATTCAGGATGGCGTGTGGCTTGGAGGGGAGCTTCCAGGTGGTGGTGTTCCCATGTGTCTGCGGCCAATGTCCTTCTAGATGGTAGTGGTTGTGGGTTTGGAATTTGCTGTGTATGGAGCCTTAGTGAGTTCCTGCAGTGCATTTTGTAGGTGGTACACCTACGTCGGTGTTGGAGGGAGTGAATGTTTGTGGATGGGATGACAATCAAGTGGGCTGCTTTGTCCTGGATTGTGTCAAGCTTCTTGAGTGTTTTTGGAGCTGCACCCATCCAGGCAGGTGGGGAATGTTCCATCATAATCCCGACTTTGGCCTTGTAAATGGTGGACAGGCTTTGGGGAGTCAGGTGAGATATTCCCCTCAAGATTTCAAGCCTCTGACCTGCTCTTGCAGCCACAGTATTTATATGGCTGGTCCAGTTCAGTTTTTGGTCAGTGTTAACCCCAGGATGTTGATAGTAGGGTATTTGGTGATGGTAATGCCATTGAATGTGAAGGGATGATGGTTAGATTCTTTCTTGTTAGAAATGGTCATTGCCTGCCACTTGTGTGATGCGAAAGTTACATGCCACTTGTCAGCCCAAGCCTGGACGTTGTCCAGGTCTTGCTGCATTTGGACATGAACTGCTTCAGTATCTGAGGAGTCGCGCATGGTGTTGAATATTGTGCAATCATCAGCGAACATCCCCACTTCTGACCTTATGATGGAAGGAAGGTCATTGATGAAGCATCTGAAGATGGTTGGGCCTAGGACGCTGCCCTGAGGAACTCCTGCAGTGACATGCTGGGACTGAGATGATTGACCTGCAATAACCACAGCCAGCTCCCTTTGTGCTAGGTATGACTCCCACCAGCGGTGAGTTTCCCCCCGATTCATATTGACTCCAGTTTTGCCAGTGCTCTTTGCTGCCACACACGGTCAAATGCTTTCCTAATGTCAAGGGCAGTTACTCTCACCTCAGCTCTTGAGTTCAGCTTTTTTGTGGTATATAATAATAATTTGGACATAAGTGTAGGGGGAATGATGAAATGATGAAGAATTTTACAGACAACACAGAAATTGGCCGCGCAGTTGATAGTGAGGAGGATTTCTGTAGACTGCAGGAAGATATCGATGGAATGGTCAGATGGGCAGAAAAGTGGCAAGTGGAATTGAACACAGAGAAGTGTGATGCTACATTTGGGGAGGTCACACAAGGCAAAGGAACATAAACTTTATGGGAGAATATTGAGAGGTGTAGATGAAATGAGGATCCTTGAGTGAATGTCCACAGATCTGTGAAGGGAAAAGTCATGAATGTTATGATTTCTTAATCATGACGGGTCCCCCCCAGTAACGCAGCGTCAGATTCTGTACACGGTCTTGTGGGATCTGGTTTATTGAGGATTGTTTTTTCTCAGTTCCTCTGACTTGGCTTTGGCCAGAGTGGATTCCAATGCAATGGGAAAAGTCTCTCCAGGCGAAATCAATTGGTTGGGCTGGTTTGCAAAAACCATTCTCCTTGCAGGTGGAGGATTCTAGGTCAATTATATAATGGATATAAAATGGATAGTCCACTAGGTCCGATCTGTTCTAGGTGGGATGAAAACTGGTTAACAAACATCCCTGTTTTGTTTTTATTTCCGACAACCAATAATGGAAAATGATCTATTTGTTCATGCCGGAAAGCAGTAGAAGTTGCACCTGCCAACACTGCCACATCTCTTTGTGCCATCTCATATAAGCAAACTGATGAGGTAGACTTTATAAGACCTTTGACTAAATCCACAAAGATTATTGATGGGGTTTCTTCAAATGAAGGTAAACTCCAATTGATAACTAGTGACAATGGCAAAGTTGTTCAAGGTAGCAATAAATTTTGGAAAAATTCCCCAGAGATGGAGGAATCATTAAACCTACCTTCAGACAATTTTAATTTGATGTTTTATAATTCAAATTATACAACTCTTCATACAGGATCAAGTCATCATAATAATAATAATGTTAGTGATGCCGATTTTTCTAATGATTCAATTTTAATTAAAAATATTGTTAAATCCAGTTGCTATTCTATAAGTAAACCTAATCTGACTAATTCTGTATCTATAAATGATAACACAAAGATAAGTTATAATCAAGAAATTGTGATTCCTCCTAAATTGACGCCTTTCCACAATTTTAATGGTGGCATCAGAATTCATTATCCTTGTAACCAATTTCCTGTACAGCCTGTAATGAACTTTTAAGTTCCATAACAAAACTTAGGAAATGTCTCTACAATAATCATAAAATCACTAGGATTTTTATTGTTTGTGGTAAGTGTGGCAAGGAAGGTCAATACCATTCTATTGCTGGTGGTACTATTGATGGTAACAGCAATATGGATTTTTTTTTGTCCAATTTGTAATAAAAGTTTCAAATTGAATTGAAGTCTTAGTCAACACAAAGCACATAGGCATGCCAATGTTAGAAATACTGATAGAATAACAACCCTAAGTCAACTCCGGGGCACCACTAGTGAAAAATCAATATGGACAAAAGAAGAAGTAACATTGCTTCTCCAACGCGAACAACAATGTGTAGAAATATTAATGTTGTGATAGCTAAAACCTTAGTATCAAAAACTAATAAACAGATCTTCAAAAGCGAAGATTGGCTGGAATGATGAAACTTTGGAAAGAAATGATTCTCTCATGTAGCATAACATCTAATGTAACATCAAATGAGATTATTTTTATGTCATCTGAGGACAAAATTGAAAAATGGTCTGAAGAAATAATGGTGGGCGAGTTCGATCATAATGCAGACAATTTAATTTCATCTAGTGTAGCAAGTGAAAATGTTCATCATAATAAAGAGAACATTGATACAATGATTGATAAAACTAAAAATGAAGAGGACAAAAGACAAATCAAAACTTTAATTGGACAAATATTTGACAAAATGACTTCTTCCAGATTACAATAAGTGAGAATAATTAAAAGACAATTAAGAATCCCACAATACATTCATTAAACTCGATGGTATTATTAAAAAGGCCATCAAAAACATTTTGCATTTCCCTGCCAATATCACTGATGGAATTTTATAGTTGAGAACAAGAGGTGGAGGCTTGGTTCTTACAAACTTAGAGGTACAGGTATTGGCAGCCCTATTAAGGAAGATAAAAGCTTTGGCATAATCGACAGATCACATAATTAAGGCATCCCTTCTATATTGTGACGTCAATGTGCAATGGAAAATAGAACAAAGAGAAGATCTTAATATACGTAAGGAGATTTCTGATTTGTCAGGAAAACACCAAAATCAATCGAGTAGTAACTCAGTTGCCCTGAGATGTACCCCTATTGAAAATTCATCACAGACACTCTCCATTGTTTAAGAAATGGTCGATCTTTAATAACCAGGGTATTGGTCTATCATACTTTTATAATGATAATGACTTTGTATAATCACTGGCTTCATTTAATCTTTTCAAATGATCAAATATTCAAATATTTATTCAGTCTCTATCATTAAGAAGTAATATTTATCTGATCAGATGTTTTTTAATCTCTTGGCAGGTAAGGGCAGATGAAAAGTTGGAAAAGACGCAATGTCCTGAATGAAGCAATATTTCCAGTAACTGTACATTGGTGAAGAATGCTCAAATACATAGACATAAAAAAATTCTTGATCTCCTCAAACAAAAGGTCATAAAATACGGATATACAGCATATGTAGAACCAAAGAGCATCTAATGGTACATTCTGGAAACCTGATGTAATATTTTGAAAGGGTAACAATGTTGCCACAGTCGATGTTTCCACAAGGCACAAAGACAATAACAACTAACTTGTGGAATGTCAGCCATATTCCTCAGATTGCAACGCATGATGGAGGAATCTGTCCACCTTCATTCCGACGTGATAGCGCCAGCATGCCAACACACCAAGGTCAACACTGGCAGGATGGCAGCCGCCACAGAGACCTTGGTTCAGGACATTGTGCCTGTGCTGCTGCAGGAGTTGCACTCCATCGCTGTAGGCATTGGTGGCATCCAGCAGTTGCTATGTGAGAGGGGGCCAGGGCGTCTCGGTCCCATTCCAGCTGCCCCTTCTCCTCAAATAATCAGCCAGTGCCCTCGGTCACCCATAAGGAGGAGGACCAGCAGCTGCACCCCCCCCCGGGTCCATCCATTTAGGAGCACAACAGTGGCACACTTGTTCACAACATGTCTGTAATGTTCACAAATGTAAATACAATCGCACCCATTTCACATCTCCTCTTGTGAAAGCCTCCTTTCTATGATGTGCTGTGTTGCTGTCAATCAGGTGTGAACCATGGTCCCTCCCCTCACTTATCACAGATGTTGCTGTTACACCTGCCTCATCTGGCCCGGGCTATGGCCTGTTCTCCTGCACCTTCAGCTTCTTCCAACTCAATATCCTCCACCCCTTCGAGGTCCTCTTCATTGAAGGAGCTGTGCAGCTCCTCCATCTCATTATCTGGCAAGACCCTCCCACTTTGCAGTGGCAGGTTGTTCAGTCTGCAGCAAGCCATGATGATCCATGAGACCCTCTGGGGAGTGTACTGGAGTGCTCTGCCAGATCTGTCCAGGCATCGGAATCGCACCTTCAGGATATCTATGGTGTGCTCCACCAATGCACGGCTAGCGCCATGAGCCTCATTGTACCTTCTCTCTGCAGGAGTCTGAGGCAGAAGCACGAGCATCATCAGCTACATCCGTTGTCGCCGCGGAGCGTGCCCTGGATCCTGTGCAGTCCCTCGAAGATGTCTGGGATCTGCGATTACTCAAGGTGTATGAGTCATGAACACTTCCTGGGTGCCTCGTGCAAGCCTGCTTTTGGTCGCAGACCAGCTGTACATTGAGGGAGTGGTAGCCTTTCCAGTTTATGTACTGGACTGCCTGTTGCCAAGGAGCATTTATAACCACATGAGTGGAGTCAACAGCACCCTACACCTGTCAGAATCTGGCAATATCAGCTAAGGCCAGTGGTCTGGCAGCCTGGTTTGCTTGATCTCTGTCAAAGTCGACGTAATTGTGGGCCTTGGAAAAAAGGTTGTCAGTGACCTCATGAACGCATTTGTTCTTGGATGCTTGATAGGTCACACAGAGGTCCCCATTGGACCCCTGGAAAGAGCCACTGGCAAAGAAGCTCACACAATCCCAGAATTTTAACGGCACAGAAGGAGGCCATTTGGCCCATCATGCCTGCACCGGCTCTCCAATAAGCATTGTGACCGAGCGCCATTGCGCTGCCTTTTCCCCGTACCCCTGCACCTTGTTTCTATTCAAATAATCATCAAATGCCCTCTTGACTGCCTTGATTGAACTTGCCTCCACCACACTTCCAGGCAGTGCATTCCAAAGCCTAACTACTCGCTGTGTGAACAAATTTTTTCTCACATCACATTTGCTTCTTTTGCAAATCACTCTAAATCTGTGTCCTCTCGTTCTTGATCCTTTTATGAGTGGGAACAGCTTTACCCTATCTACTCTGTCCAGCCCCCTCATGATTTTGAACACCTCCATCAAATCTCCTCTTAGCCTTCTTCTCTCCAAGGAGAAAAATCCCAGCCTCTCCAATCTACCCTCATAGCTGAAGTTTTTCATCCCTGGGACCATTTTTGTAAACCTCTTCTGCATTCTCTTCAATGTGTTCACACCTATAATGTGGAGCCCAGAACTGTACACAATACTCCAGCTGAGTGCGGTGATTACTTTCACAGCCACCTGCAATGGATGCCCTCCCAGTCCCCTTGGCACCAAATCCTGCAGAATGTGGCAAATGTGAGTCACCAGATCCATGGGCTTGTGAAGCCCTTGGTGACAATGGTCCTCACTCATCTGCAGATAAGACAAGCGAGTTCTGTAGACCCTGTATCTTGCAAGCTGCCTACTTACGACGGCTCTGTGAGCCCCATCCCCTGCATCCGGAGGAGGCCCCTCTGTCACTTGGTCTTGAGGATTCTGCTCTTCCCTTTGGCGAACAAGGTACCTCCATCACAATCTTCTCCTTCTTCTCCCCTGCCTGTAGACAATAATACAGGCAGTGATAAACCCTGGCTCCATCTTCCTTATGGTCTCCTCTCTGCATTATCAAAGGTAAACAGACAAGCGTCAGCATTAGTCTCTAAAAGCCCTCTTCTCGTCAATGAGTCGTCAGTGATTGAGGCTTTAAGGGCTTTGTTTCTGAGTCGGAAAGTGCCCCCATCTGAAATGCTGGCCAGTGTGGGGAGCATTTAGCTAGCTCTGCTTTCATGCCCTCATATTGCCCTAAATTAAATTTAAAATATTAGTCTTGGATGCACTCATTTCTCCCTCAAAATGAATGTAAAATTCAATCATATTATGATCGCTGCTACCTATGGGGTACCTTCACTATGAGGTTTTCAATTAATCCTATCTCGTTGCACAATACCAATTCTAGTATAGCCTGCTCTCTGGTTGGCTCCAGGACATGCTGATCTAAGAAACTATCCTGAAAGCA
Organism: Cetorhinus maximus; assembly: GCF_964194155.1. NCBI lineage: Eukaryota > Metazoa > Chordata > Chondrichthyes > Lamniformes > Cetorhinidae > Cetorhinus > Cetorhinus maximus. The sequence continues at coordinate 2,263 of NW_027599099.1, read as the reverse complement.
TTCTATGAATTCCTCATCTATGCTACCTTTGCCCATCTGATTTTTCCAGTCTATGTGTAGATTAAAATCCCCCATGATTATTGTTGAACCTTTCTGACAAGCTCCTATTCTCTCTTCTTTTATACTCTCTCCGATTATGTAGTTACAATTAAGGGGCCTGTACACCACTCCCACAAGTGACGTCTTGCCTTTATCATTTCTCATTTCAACCCAAACCACTTCTACATCCTGGTTTCCTGAACTTAGGTCATCCCTCTCTAATGTGCTAAAACCATCATTAATTAACAGAGCTACATGTGTTTAGATACTGAGCCTTTAGTTTTATCCAGCCTTATCTGCTGATTTACTTGTGGAATTGTACTCCCTGTCCCTGTCACAGTCAATTTATCATTTCCCATATTAATACCTTTCTCCCTTGCCTTGTCTCAACTCTTTGGTTTATCACATCATCCCAAATCTGATCCCCTTGGCCCCCACCATTCAGTGTAAAACCCTTTCTATATCCCTAGTTATGTGGCTCACGAGCACACCAGTCCCAGCACGGTTCAGGTGTAGACTGTCCCAACAGTACAGATCCCACTTTCCCCAATACTGGTGCCAGTGCCCCACGAACCAGAACCTACTTCACCCACACCAGTCTTTAAGCGGCACATTCATTTCTCTAATCTTATTTGCCACATGCCAATTTACATGGCTCAGGTAAAAATCCAGATATTATTAGCTTTGAGGTTCTGCTGCTTAATCTGGTGCCTAGCTCATCATACTGACTATGCAGAGCCTCCTTCCTCATCCAGCCTATGTCGTTGGCACTTACATGGACCATGACCACTGGGTCCTCCCCCACCCACTGCAAGTTCCTCTCCAGCCCTGAGTAAAAACCCTGGCATCGGGCAGGCAACACAGCCATCTGGACTCTCGATCTTTGCTGCAGAGAACAGTTCAATTCCTGTCACTAAAATGTCCCCTACTTACCACAACATTCCCTTGTGCCTCCCCCACTTGAATGGCTTCCTGTACCACGTTGCCATGGTCAGTTGCTCATCCTTCCTGCAGCCCCCACCTCTCATCCAAACAAGCTGAGAAAGTCTCAAACCTATTGGTCAATTACAGAGGCTCACACTCCTGCGCTCCTGCCCTCTGGGTGCCCTTACCTGCCTCAGCTACAGTCACACCCTCCCTGTCCCTGACTACCTTCCAAATCAGAAGGCCCTATCCTAAAGGGTGTGACCACCTCCTAGTACAAAGAATCCAGGTAACTTTCCCCTTCACAGATGTGTCACAGTGTCTGCAGCTCAGCCTCGAGCTCAATAACTGAGCTGAAGCTCCTCAAGCTGCAAACATTTACTGCAAACGTGCTTGCCCTGGATAACACTGTTATCCAGGAGCTCCCACATGCTGCAATCTCGACACATCACCTGTCCTGCCATATTTATGTGCTTCAATTAATTACTTAATTATTTTATTCAGTTATTTATTTTCTTTTATATATTTATTAATCTCATCACAAATTCCAGTATATTTTAAATTTTCGGAATAGAATACACCTTGACCACTCCCCAGATACTCACCAAACAGTTAGCTAGCTACCCCTGTAGCAGAGCAAGAACCAATTTCTACAGGGTGAGAGATTTAGAAAAGGCAAAGGAGCACCTCCCTCCCCTCCTCATCAAACTCTCTTGACTCACCAAACTCGCATACTCCATTGAGGTCGCACACTCAGTGCTGGTTGAACTGAGATTGTCTGAATTTATATGTTCTAAACAAGAAGACCAGCTGAATCTCCGGGTCACATTTTCACTCGCTCTTCTATGTGGTGGTTACTGTCTCTGTGTCCTCTCACTCTTCTAGGTGGTCGTTACTGTCCAAGATTAAGGGATAGTTCAATAGATGTTGAGTGGCAGACATTTAAAGGGATATTTCAGAATACACAGATACATCCCATTGAGAAAGGAAAATTCCAAGGGGAGGGCCCACAATCCGTGGTTAACCAAAATAGTTAAAGACAGTATCAAACTTGAAGAAAAAGCATAATATTACACAAAGAGGGGAGGCAGGTCATAAGGTTGGAAAGGATATAAAGAACAGCAAAGAATGACAAAAAGATTAATAAGGAGGAAAAAATTAGAGTCCGAGAGAAAGCTAGCTAGTAATATAAAGACAGATGATAAGAGTTTCTCTAATTAATTAAATAAGAAAAGAGTTAACAAAATGAGCATTGATCCTATAGAGAGTGTGCCTGGGGAATTGATAATGGAAAGCAGGA